>NW_024061303.1:0-152810 GCF_016432855.1 Salvelinus namaycush | reverse complement strand
AGCTGGACCAGGAGATCTGTAACAATAAAAGAGAAGAAGAAAAACCTCTTCAACTAGTTTCCTATAGATATGACAATAACATCAGCATGTAACAGTGCTAGCCACCCTCCCTCACAGGGCAACATGAGTAGTGGGCCTACAGTCACTGAGACAACATATGTTGATATCAGGCTTAAGCAGGACATCTGGAACAAGAGGAGAGAAAAAGAAAACGTAGCTCCTCAACTACTTTCCTTATTTAGATATGACAATAACATGACATGTGACAGTGGTAGTGAGTAGAGACGTTCACTGAGATAACACTCAAATACAAAAGCATTCTGGGATATTTAAGTTGTATTTGATTCCTACTTGACTGAGTGATCTGTTTAGTAAAGCAGACTGACAAGCTAAACAGTCATCATGAGAGGTGCAGAGGAAGTTGTATGAATGAAGGAAATCAGTTGAATATAATTATTGTTATTACCTGAGCAGATCACTGTGAGTCCAGGACGGAGATAATACATTCTGGAACATTCCCTCAGTGAAGGCTCAGATCCAGAACAGGAAACTCTAAACCCTCCAGTGGTGTTTCCAGGTAGTTCTGAAACAGTGGAGCCACAACCCAGCTGTCTACACACTACTGCAGCTACATCCCTGTCCTCAGCTCCCACAGTCCTCCACTCTCCCTGGTCGTACCGCTCCACTCCACCAGCACAGCGACTGCCTCCTCCCACCAGCCTCACATCATCAGGCTCTGAGAAAAGAAAAGAGAGAGACAGTAATCTTACTATTTTCTCACTAAAACACACCTATATTGTCTCTCATATTCTTCACTCCAGGTGAGAAACAATGTTGATTGAGTGACAAACTGTTTCTTACCTGAGCAGGTGAGTCCAACAGCGTTACCAGGTAGGCAGGTGTTGTTTTCTCTGTCTGAGGTGTCACAGTCCAGGAGAAGGGACTCTTTGCCTTTACACTGGAACTCTTTATCCCAGGTCTGACCCTCACCTCCTCCATAGAGCCCCCCCTGTAGAGCTGCAGGAGCCCCACAGCCAAGCTCCCCACAGACTACCTCTGCATCCTGCCGGTCAAAGTCAGCTTCACACACTGAGGCCCAGGACTGATTGGACTTCACCTCCACTCTCCCAGAGCAGAGACCAGCTCCATCCACAAGCCGCACAGACTCTGGAGAAAAAGAGTTGGTTGAACATTCAATCAGTTTTGTTGATGACATTGTCAAGGACTAAACACAAATATGTTGGATAAAAGATTGTAGTTTGCTATGTTTGATACTGTAAGAGGTAGAAATGGGTTCTTAGTCACTCAGGATCGGGTTGGGAATAATGCAGGCAGGAGACAGGAATAAGTTCACTTCACTTTATAGAAAATAAACAGCTGGACATCCATCAGGCAGCTTCACTTCAGTACCATCTGAACTACAATGATCTGCCCATGAACATCTCCCATAAACCAATATGACAAACACAAATATAATGTTTAAATACATCTGACATCTCTCCCTCTATTTAAATGAAATGAAAACACATAAAACATGATACATGGTAATATTGTATAATGTATAAATAAATCTCTCAATATGACCAGTCTCTTACCTGAACAGATCACATGATGATAATATTCACCAAAACAGAAACCACGTCCTCCTCCGCCCACACTGTCTAATAGAAGACTCATCTCCGTTGCATCTATATAGTCTGTATCCTCTTCTTCCATCTTCAATCAGAGGTCCTCCAGATTCAGCTACAGGAATTCCCACAGTCCAGCTCTCTACACACAACCTAACCCTCTATCATCATGGTCCACACAACTAGAAACATAGACCTGACCACTCTCCTCTGTAGAAGACTTCCACTGTCCCAGAACAGGAAGTGGTCCCATTCACCATTCTGACTGAGTGTTTGGCTGTAAACAGCAGAGAGGGAAAACACAGTGGTGAGGACAGATGATGACAGTGATTCTGTTATTCTAACAGCAGTAATGCTTTGTGGTTGACAAGTATTAGTAGTTCCATAAAACACTACTTGTTATTGGGTTTAGAATGGTTTGTATGGACACATGAATTTCTCCATGTGGAATAATAAAGTTGACTAATATTGAACTGCTATAATCACTGTAGATTTATACTCTACCTACCTGGTGGACTGACGCTTTGAGCCTGGAGATCTGAGGAGAAAGAGAGAGACAGAGGAGAAAGAGAGGAGTCAGAGGAAGAGAGAGACAGAGGAGAAAGGGAGGAGTCAGAGGAAGAGAGAGACAGAGGAGAAAGGGAGGAGTCAGAGGAAGAGAGGACAGAGGAGAAAGGGAGGAGTCAGAGGAAGAGAGAGACAGAGGAGAAAGGGATGAGTCAGAGGAAGAGAGAGACAGAGGAGAAAGGGAGGAGTCAGAGGAAGAGAGAGACAGAGGAGAAAGGGAGGAGTCAGAGGAAGAGAGAGACAGAGGAGAAAGGGATGAGTCAGAGGAAGAGAGAGACAGAGGAGAAAGGGAGGAGTCAGAGGAAGAGAGAGACAGAGGAGAAAGAGACAGAGGAGAAAGGGAGGAGTCAGAGGAAGAGAGAGACAGAGGAGAAAGGGAGGAGTCAGAGGAAGAGAGAGACAGAGGTTAAATGAACATCAACATGACCTTTCATGATGTGATGGGAAGACAGGCTTATCGTTGGTATGGTGCAACAACACCCATGTGTACATACACTATATATACAAAAGTATGTGGACACCCCTTCAAATTATTGGATTCTATTTCAGGCACACCCCTTCCTGACAGATGTATAAAATGAAGCACTCAGCCATGCAATCTCCATAGACAAACATTGTCAGTAGAATGGCCTTAATGAAGAGCTCAGTGACTTTCAACATGGCAACATCATAGGATGCCACCTTTCCAAGTCAGACGGTCAAATTTCATAATCCCCCATCTCCTCTTCTCCCCCTCTTCTACCCTCCCCTCTCCTACCCCTCTTCTCTTCTCCCCTCTGCTAATCACCCCTCCCCTCTCCTCCCCCCTCTACTCTACTCTTCTTCCCCTCTCATCTTCTCCAACCCTCTCCTCTCCTCTTTTCCCTATCTTCTCCTCTTCTACCCCTCTCTTCTCCTCTCCGCCCCCCTCTCTTCTCCTCTCCCCCTCTACTCTTCTTCCCCTCTCTTCTCTTCTCCACCTCTCTTCTCCTCTTTCCCCCTCTATTCTCCTCTTCTCCCCCAACTCTTCTCCTCTTCTCCCCCATCTCATCTACTCTTCTCTTCTCCCCCCTCCCCTATTCTCCCCCTCTCCACACCTCCCCCTCTCTTCTCCTATTTTGCCCCTCTTCTCCCCCCTCTCCTCTTCTCCCCCTCTCCTCTTCTCCACCTCTCCTCTTCTCCCCTCTCCTCTTCTCCCCTAATCTCCCCTCCCCTCTCCTCTTCTCCCCCCCTCTGCTCTACTCTTCTTCCCCTCTCATCTTCTCCAACCCTCTCCTCTCCTCCCCCTGTCCTTCTCCTCTTCTCCCCCTCTACCCTTCTCTTCTCCTCTATCCCCATCTCTTCTCCTCTCCTCTGTCCCCCCTCTCTTCTCTTCTCCCCATCTCTTCTCCTCATCTCTTCTCCCGCTCCTCTTCTCCCCCTCTCTTCTTCTCCACTCCCCTCTTCTCTTCTTCCCCTCTCATCTTCTCCAACCCTCCCCTCTCCTCTCCTTCCCCACTTCTGCCCCTCTCTTCTCCTCTTTTGACACTCTATTCTCCTCTTCTCCCCTCTCATTCTCCCTCCACTCCTCTCCTCGTCTCCCCCTCTCCCCCTCTCTTCTCCTCTTCTCCCCCTGTCTCCTCTCCTCCTCTCACTTTTCTTCTCCCCTCTCCACTTCTTCCCCTCCCTTCTCCACCCCGCTCTCCTCTCCACTCCTCCCCCTCTCTTCTACACCCTCCTACCCCCGCCCCTCTACTCTTCTCCCCCTCTCTTCTCCTCTCCTCTCTTCAATTCTCTGCTTCTCACCCCTTCTCCCCCTCTCCCTTCTCTTCCTCTCTACCTCTCCTCTCCTCTTCTCCACCTCTCCTCTTCTCCCCCTCTCCTCTTCTCCCCCTCTCCGCCCCATCTCTTCTCCTCTTTCCCCATCTCTTCTTCTCTTTCCCCCTCTCTTCTCCTCTTCTCCCCATCTCTTCTCCTCTTTCCCTGCTCTCTTCTCCTCTCCTCTCTTCAATTCTCTGCTTTTCACCCTCTCCTCTTCTCCTCTCCCCTCCCCTCTTCCTTCTCTTCCTCTCTCTTCTCCACCTCTCTTCTAATCTTCCTCCCCATTCTCCCCTCTCCACACCTCTCCTCTTTTCCTCCTCTTCTCCCCTCCCCCTCTCCTCTTCTCCACCTCTCCTCTTCTCCCCCTCTCCTCTTCTCCAATCCTCTCCACTTCTCCAACCCTCTCCTATTCTCCCCTCCCCCCTCTACTGTTCTCTTCTTCCCCTCTCATCTTCTCCAACCCTCTCATTTTCTCCCCCTCTCATCTTCGCCAACCCTCTCCTCTCCTCTTCTCCCCTTCCCCACTGCTGCCCCTCTCTTCTCCTCTTTTGATACTCTATTCTCCTCTTCTTCTCCTCTCCCTACCCTCTCCCTTCTTCCCTCTCCTCTCCTCTCCCCCTCCTCTTCTCCTCCCTTCTCTTCTCCCCCTCTCTTCTCCAATTTCCCCCATCTCTTCTCCTCCTCTCTTCTCCACTTCTCCCCCTCTCCTCTTCTCCCCCTCTCCTCTTCGCCACCTCTCCTCTTCTCCCCTCTTCTCCAACCCTCTCCTCCTCTCCCCTTCCCCACTTCTGCCCCTCTCTTCTCCTCTTTTGACACTCTATTCTCCTCTTCTCTCCCTCTCTTCTCTCCTCCTCCCCTCCCCTCCCCTTTCCTCCTCTCTTCTCTTTCTTCTCCCCCTCTCTTCTACTCCTCTCCTCTTCTCTTATCCCCCCTCCAGTCTCCTCTTCTCCCCCTCTTCTCCTCTTCTCACCCTCTTGTCTTTACCCCCTCCCCTCTCCTCTCCACTTCCTTCCTCTCCCCTCTCCTCTCCCTTTCTTCTGCTCTACTCCCCCTCGCCTCTCCTCTTCTCACCCTCTTGTCTTTACCCCCTCCCCTCTCAACATGGATCTCGTCCAATCAGACGTCTCACCTCAACATGGATCTCGTCCAATCAGACGTGTCTCACCCCAACATGGATCTAGTCCAATCAGACGTGTCTCACCCCAACATGGATCTAGTCCAATCAGACGTGTCTCACCCCAACATGGATCTAGTCCAATCAGACGTGTCTCACCCCAACATGGATCTAGTCCAATCAGACGTGTCTCACCTCAACATGGATTTCGTCCAATCAGACGTGTCTCACCCCAACATGGATCTAGTCCAATCAGACGTGTCTCACCTCAACATGGATCTAGTCCAATCAGACGTGTCTCACCTCAACATGGATCTAGTCCAATCAGACGTGTCTCACCTCAACATGGATTTCGTCCAATCAGACGTGTCTCACCCCAACATGGATCTAGTCCAATCAGACGTGTCTCACCTCAACATGGATCTAGTCCAATCAGACGTGTCTCACCTCAACGTGGATCTAGTCCAATCAGACGTGTCTCACCTCAACGTGGATCTAGTCCAATCAGACGTGTCTCACCTCAACGTGGATCTAGTCCAATCAGACGTGTCTCACCCCAACGTGGATCTAGTCCAATCAGACGTGTCTCACCCCAACGTGGATCTAGTCCAATCAGACGTGTCTCACCTCAACATGGATCTAAGTCCAATCAGACGTGTCTCACCTCAACATGGATCTAGTCCAATCAGACGTGTCTCACCTCAACATGGATCTAGTCCAATCAGACGTGTCTCACCTCAACATGGATCTAGTCCAATCAGACGTGTCTCACCTCAACATGGATCTAGTCCAATCAGACGTGTCTCACCTCAACATGGATCTAGTCCAATCAGACGTGTTCACACTGATATTGATCTAATAGGCAACAGTGACATTTTTAATGCAACAGAATAAACACTAAAAAACACATTACATTTCAATAGGTGCAATAACTTATCTGTGTACACTATTCTGATTAGATACTATTTAATGCTGAGTTTGGACACAGGTTTTTATAGGAACACTAAGGCACCTGGACCACATATTGAGATGTGCCTTTAGTTAAGTAAATCAGTTGTTACATGAGGTGACAGTTGTAGGACTGTTAACAAAGTAGCTGAATTGTCAAAGACCGTAGCCTGAGGTCACCCAAAGAAAAGTAATCCAGAACTTTCTCTTGTAAAGAATTACAAATCTACCACTTTCATATAAACCCCTCGATACACAGCAGAACATCTACACTGAATCCATCCACCAAACATCCTGATTTGTTTTAATGAACACTTTTTATGACACTAAAATAACCTTCAACTACAGTATATATGAAGGGATTATTGTCATTGTTACATTATATAGGTACAGTAAGTTATATTCTTCCATTTTAAATAACAGGCTCTCCCACCATCTAGAATCATCAGGTCTGCTTGCAGATGAACAGAATGTCTTGGAAAGACAGACCTTTAGACCTCATAGGCCTGTCCAATACATTGTTGATTTTTATTATTTATACTTTCCTTACAAGTTGGGATTTAAATTGATGGACACACCATGATGTCTCTGTGACAAATGTATTATATATATTTATTATAAAACAATTTAGAAAACGTCACTCAAATCCTGTTAAAATGTATATAGAGGTATTAGTCTCATGCTACAGTATATAAATGATATTGTTCCATTTTAAACAGCCTAACAGGCTCTCCCACCATCTCTAATGATCTGGTCTGCTTGATGATGAACTAAATGTAGACCACAGCATGATTATTATATGACTACCACATCTCTGTACCCCCACACACACAATCCATGTTTGGCAGATGCTCTTTTCACTTACAATTGAACCCTTAGCCTACCATTTCTGCGGGCATTTGTAAATCAAATTAACATTGAAAAACAATCCCCATCAAAAAAAAGTATATATATATTATTTCACCTTTATTTACAACACAGAGTTACACATGGTATAAACAAAACATAGTCAATAACACAATAGAAAAGTCTATATACAGTGGGTGCAAATTAAGTAAGATTAGGGAGGTAAGGCAATAAATAGGCCATAGTGGCGAAATAATTACAATTAATGCAACCGCTGTGTCAGATTTAAAAAAAACTTTACGGAAAAAGCACACCATGCTATAATCTGAGTACAGCGCTCAGAGACCAAATAAGCCATTCAGATATCCGCCATGTTGTGGAGTAAACAAATGTTAGAAATAGCATTATAAATATTCACTTACATTTGATGATCTTCATCAGAATGCACTCCCAGGAATCCCCGTTCCACAATAAATGTTTGTTTTGTTCGATATAGTCCATCATTTATGTCCAAATACCTCCTTTTTGTTTGCGCGTTCAGTCCAGTAATCTAAATTCATGACGCGCAGGTCAGACGAAAAGTAAAACAATTCCATTACAGTTCGTAGAAACATGTCAAACGATGTATAGAATCAATCTTTAGGATGGTATTAACATAAATCTTCAATAATGTTTCACCCGGAGAATTCCTTTGTCTTCAGAAATGCAATGGAACACAGGTCGCTCTCACGTGAACGCGCGTCATCAGCTCATGCTCACACCTGACTCAAAAAGCTCTCTTTCTCTCATTCTTCATAGTAGAGGCGTCAAACAAGGTTCTAAAGACTGTTGACATCTAGTGGAAGCCTTAGGAAGTGCAATATGACCCCACAGACACTGTATATTGGATAGGCATACATACAAAACTCAGATTTCCCACTTTCGGGTTGGATTTTTTTCTCAGGTTTTTGCCTGCCATATGAGTTCTGTTGTACTCACAGACATCTTTCAAACAGTTTTAGAAACTTCAGAGTGTTTTCTATCAAAATCTACTAATAATATGCATATCTTAGCCTCTGGGCCTGAGTAGCAGGCAGTTTACTCTGGGCACCTTTTCATCCAAGCTACTCAATACTGCCACCCAGCCATAAGACGTTTTAAGCAATTAAACACCGGAGTGATTGATGAGCAGAAGATGAATGTGCAAGTAGAGATACTAGGGTGCAAAGGAGCAAAAAAATAAATAGGAATATGGGGATGAGGTCGTTGGGTGGGCAATTTACAGATGGGCTATATACAGGTGCAATTATCTGTATCTCTGACAGCTGATGCTTAAAGTTAGTGAGGGAGATATAAGTCTCCAGCTTCAGTGATTTTTGCAATTCGTTCCAGTCATTGGCAGCAGAAAACTGGAAGGAAAGGCGGCAAAAGGAGGTGCTGGCTTTGGGGGTGACCAGTGAAATATACCTGCTGGAGCGCGTGCTACGGGTGTTGTTATGGTGACCAGTGAGCTGAGATAAGGCGGGGCTTTACCAAGCAAAGACTTATAGATGACCTGGAGCCAGTTGGTTTGTCAAGGAATATGAAGCGAGGGCCAGCCAACAAGAGCATACAGGTCACAGTGGTGGGTAGTATACGGGGCTTTGGTGACAAAACGCATGGCACTGTGATAGACTGCATCCAATTTGCTGAGTAGAGTGTTGGAGGCTATTTTGTAAATGACATCAAAATCCATCTGTTTAAACTGGAGATATTTTTTGCATCTCCAGCACATCCACCAATATCTCCACTCCTCATCTGAGGTGAAAGGTCACAGAGCTGTGTTTGTCAGACCTTGAAACATTCCGAAAATGGGTCTTCTCATGAAAATGTCTGTAGCGTCCGATCAGTTTGGCCTGTAAACTATGGAAAGATGAGACTCAGGTTGTTTTGATCTAGGACGCCCACAAGCTTTACACGACTCGTCTGAAGGTCTCCAGGTACCAGTTTAACACATTTATGGAAGTATATGTGGAGATAGTTTAGTGACAAAAAAAGGGGTGAAATTCATGTAGAAAAAAAAATTATATCACGAGTTTCCTGATCTTTCTTATAAACTCAGCAAAAAACGAAGTCCTCTTACTGTCAACTGCATTTACTTTCAGCAAACTTAACATGTGTAAATATTTGTATGAACATAAGATTTAACAACTGAGACATAACCTTAACAAGTTCCACAGACATGTGACTAACAGAAATGGAATAATGTGTCCCTGAACAAAGTAACAAACAAAAACAAAATCAAAAGTAACAGTCAGTATCTGGTGTGGCCACCAGCCTCGTCTCCTCCTCATGGACTGCACCAGACTTGCCGGTTCTTGCTGTGAGATGTTACCCCACTCTTCCACCAAGGCACCTGCAAATTCCCAGACATTTCTGGGGGGAATGGGCCTAGCCCTCACCCTCAGATCCAACAGGTCCCAGACGTGCTCAATGGGATTGAGATCCGGGCTCTTCGCTGGCCATGGCAGAACACTGACATTCCTGTCTTGCAGGAAATCACGCACAGAACAAGCAGTATGGCTGGTGGCATTGTCATGCTGGAGGGTCATGTCAGGATGAGCTTGCAGGAAGGGTACCACATGAGGGAGGAGGATGTCTTCCCTGTAACGCACAGCATTGAGATTGCCTGCAATGACAACAAGCTCAGTCCGATGATGCTGGGACACACCGCCCCAGACCATGACGGACCCTCCACCTCCAAATCGATCCCGCTCCAGAGTACAGGCCTCGGTGTAACGCTCATTCCTTCGACAATAAACGCAAATCTGACCATCACCCCTGGTGAGCCAAAAGTGCGACTCATCAGTGAAGAACACTTTTGCCAGTCCTGTCTGGACCAGCGACGGTGGGTTTGTGCCCATAGGCGACGTTGTTGCCGGTGATGTCTGGTGAGGACCTGCGTTACAACAGGCCTACAAGCCCTCAGTCCAGCCTCTCTCAGCCTATTGAGGACAGTGTGAGCACTGATGGAGGGATTGTGCGTTCCTGGTGTAACTCGGGCAGTTGTTGTTGCCATTCTGTACCTGTCCCGCAGGTGTGATGTTCGGATGTCTACCTGAAACATGTGGGGGATTAAATTGAACAAATTTGCTTTCGTCTGTTTTTAAATAATTAATATCGTAGGTCCCGGTCAAGCTGAGCCGGACCAAGAGTGGAAAAGGTTACTGGTTGTGATGACATCACTGGTGAGAAGTCAATTATGAAAAGATATTGAGTTGACTGCATGTTATTCTGTCAGCCCCATCTCTGTTGATATCTCCCTCTCTCTCCATCTCCCCTCCCCTCCTCCTCTGTCCCATAGACACATCAAGTAGTTTGGGTGTGTAGAAATACAGCTAAACCTAGGGTATGGCTAAATGGGGTGTGTATAAATACAGCTAAACCTAGGGTATGGCTAAATGGGGTGTGTAGAAATACAGCTAAACCTAGGGTATGGCTAAATGGGGTGTGCAGAAATACAGCTAAACCTAGGGTATGGCTAAATGGGGTGTGTAGAAATACAGCTAAACCTAGGGTATGGCTAAATGGGGTGTGCAGAAATACAGCTAAACCTAGGGTATGGCTAAATGGGGTGTGTAGAAATACAGCTAAACCTAGGGTATGGCTAAATGGGGTGTGTAGAAATACAGATAAACCTAGGGTATGGCTAAATGGGATGTGTAGAAATACAGCTAAACCTAGGGTATGGCTAAATGGGGTGTGTAGAAATACAGCTAAACCTAGGGTATGGCTAAATGGGGTGTGTAGAAATACAGCTAAACCTAGGGTATGGCTAAACGGGATGTGTAGAAATACAGTTAAACCTAGGGTATGGCTAAATGGGGTGTGTAGAAATACAGCTAAACCTAGGGTATGGCTAAATGGGGTGTGTAGAATCCCCCCACCAGTTGAAGCTAATTTACTGTCCTATAAACTCTTAAATACTATTTGGAGAACAGCAAAACAACTAACAACAAAAATGCCCCCAGACATTAACTATTTAACTGTACTAGAATGCTTAAAAGACCGCAAAATGTTTTATATCGGTTATCGGTATTGTTTCTTTTTGGTAAGGAAAATATTGGATTTCGGGATTGGCCAAAAATGTAATATCGGTGCATCCCTAATAATAAGGTTGGTAACAAGATGGAACATCGTTGTGGAAATCTGTTGCAGCTCAAGTCGACTACAAAATCCACAATGCAATGCTCTCTGTGTGGGCTGGCTGGTAGCTAAACGTATCTACACACAATAATCCCAAAGACAATATCAGCATGTGAAGTAGCTAACTAGCTGTTAAAGCACCTAAACAAACTGCACTGTCAATTTAGGTGTCTACAATCTCACCATATTCAACCTGCAGATCGATGTGTCTCACAGAGTGGAATCTAACATCCACAACTTCAGAAATACTTTTTGAGGAGATGGGAAACGTTGCCCTTGCTAACTCAATAGGCGGCGCGGTGCATTCTGGGTGATTCTGGGACAATGAGAGGCTTTCAAGGTTTGAACGGTCTATTGGGCTCTAGGTCAAAAACACAATATTATCATGAATTTTGTCAAAAAGAAGTACAACATTACAGATATTTTCGGAGATGTGAGATAATTAACTTGCTATCTGTAGTATCGTATAGCTTTGGGATCGTGACAGTACGTACTTGATGAAAATAGACAGTTTCTCGACATGAAGTACACTGACTTTGAGAAGATATTACGTGACGATTGGTTTAGCAACCGCGTGACGCAGCATGACAACGTGAACGTGATTGGTCGACAGTCTGCTGGGTGGGGCGTTATACAGGCACGCAGATGTTTAGAAATGGGAGGATCATTTGTACATTGAAAAGCGTTGTCGACCCCCTGCTATAATGTATATGAAGTCACCCTTGTGGAGGGGTTCCTATTGTGTACTATGACAGTGTCATTGTCTCATGTGCTTCACAACAAAATTGTGCTCTGCATTCAGAGATGTTCCTTATGATGTGTGCACCCAGCTCATTTTGTATTTGCCTGTCTGCATTATTCACCAGGGAAAGGAAACATTCTGTGAATACTGAAGCATTGCATCAACAAGGTGGCTCTGATAATATTGAAACATTGTATAAATGAACGAGGCGGCTCGGAGAAACTGAAACATTTAGTATCAACAAGACAACTCTGAGAATATTCATATTGCAACATAGTAGTCAACACGGAGGCAGCACGGGCCAGTTTGTCTGTCTGATATTATTGTGTTGCCTACGCAGCATCTGGGTGCTCATTATATACTAAAAGAGCCCTACATCCACACTATAGATAAATAACTTAGCAATATTTAATGACCTTATGCAGCAATATTGATCTGTTCATCTTTTAATTCAGGAAGATGAACAAGCAACCACTGATGGAGTGAGAGGTGGAAATGCATTATATCAGAGGTAGGTAGACTACAGGTAGGGATTAGGATGCAGACAGAGCAACACTGATGGAGTGAGAGGTGGAAATGCATTATACCAGAGGTAGGTAGACTACAGGTAGGGATTAGGATGCAGACAGAGCAACACTGATGGAGTGAGAGGTGGAAATGCATTATACCAGAGGTAGGTAGACTACAGGTAGGGATTAGGATGCAGACAGAGGATGATGATGTAGACCTATAGGTAAGAAGTTAATGTTGGTCTCGCTACAGAAGGCTATATCAAACCACTGATACAGTACTGGACTACTAGGGGGTGTGGCGTACAGCAGGTCAGCCACCAGGGGGAGACTCGTCAGGCCTGGTGACAGACAGAGTATACATCACGAGCAAATGGCTCCATCTGCTGGACGTGCCAGGTCTTGACGGGCTCTCCGGCCAGGACTAATTGTGGCTGACTGGGAGTTGGTGAGTAATCAGGGGCTGGTTGCTCACCAGCTGTGCAAGGCCCATAGAGCTGCCAGAAGGGCAGCACACAGAGAGAGTGGTGGAGGAAAGGACTCCCGTATAGTTGGGGACGGTTGCAGAGGTATGAGGCGGGAGTTTTTGTGCTGGACAGGATACAGCAAGGCCCGGAGCGTAGAAGACGGTATCCCGGAGAGGGTCTCATGGGGGAGACCTATCTTTATCTTTTTGATTTATTATTTAAATAAACACCCTTGAAACCGAGCTAATCCTACTCTGTTCGTGTCTGATCTGGGTAAACGTCTTGACCAAACCCCCTGGTCTACCACAGGGGGAAAATGGTTTTCCAAAAAGTAAAAAAATCTAATTACATTCATGTATTTTTCTCGGGGCGCCGCAGCACCCTCATAACGCCTACTTCCCTCAGCTATGCTCTGTCCCCTCCCCTCCTCTCTCTCTCCTCTGCCCTCCCCACCCCCTACTTCCCTCGGCTATGCTCTGTCCCCTCCCCTCCTCTCTCTCTCCTCTGCCCTCCCCACCCCCTACTTCCCTCGGCTATGCTCTGTCCCCTCCCCTCCTCTCTCTCTCCTCTGCCCTCCCCACCCCCTACTTCCCTCAGCTATGCTCTGTCCCCTCCCCTCCCCTCCTCTCTCTCTCCTCTGCCCTCCCCACCACCTACTTCCCTCAGCTATGCTCTGTCCCCTCCCCTCCTCTCCTCTGCCCTCCCCACCCCCTACTCCCCTCAGCTATGCTCTGTCCCCTCCCCTCCTCTCTCTCTCCTCTGCCCTCCCCACCCCCTACTTCCCTCAGCTATGCTCTGTCCCCTCCCCTCCTCTCTCTCTCCTCTGCCCTCCCCACCCCCTACTTCCCTCAGCTATGCTCTGTCCCCTCCCCTCCTATCTCTCTCCTCTGCCCTCCCCACCCCCTACTTCCCTCAGCTATGCTCTGTCCCCTCCCCTCCTATCTCTCTCCTCTGCCCTCCCCACCCCCTACTTCCCTCGGCTATGCTCTGTCCCCTCCCCTCATCTCTCTCTCTCCTCTGCCCTCCCCACCCCCTACTTCCCTCGGCTATGCTCTGTCCCCTCCCCTCCTATCTCTCTCCTCTGCCCTCCCCACCCCCTACTTCCCTCAGCTATGCTCTGTCCCCTCCCCTCCTATCTCTCTGCTCTGCCCTCCCCCCCCCCTACTTCCCTCGGCTATGCTCTGTCCCCTCCCCTCCTATCTCTCGTTCTCTCTCTCTTCCTGCCATGTAGCATCAGGCCTGTTGAGCTTGACTCAGGTCACAGACCTCTGGCATCGACACCCCTCCCTTCTCCTACTCTAACATAACACCAATATATTATATACTCTCATTCTTTTACATAGGGACAGATACAATCAATCATTGACACACTGAATATACAACAGTCAGATGCATGACACCATCACAACTTAACTGACATTAGTGCCTGTCCTCAGATGGACAGTTAGGCTACAGTAAAGTACATTTACAGGTGATCACATCATTGTCCTGCTTTGAGACACATTTTTACTGTCTGCTTCCAGTTGCATGTTATTTTACTAGCCCTGGAAATGGTACCATATCTTACAATATCCCAACATATCTCAGTAACTGTCACAAGTGTATATCAATATAACAGCCTCCTACCTGTGCTCCACAACTGTCACGATCGTTATATGACAAATGAGTGGACCAAGGCGCAGCGTGAAAGAAAGCCATCTTCTTTTAATGAAGAAAAACAAACACTTACTAAACGAACAAAAAACAAACGTGAAGCTAAAACGAACTAAGTGCACACATGCAACATAGAACATAGACAATTACCCACAATCACCTAAAGCCCATGGCTGCCTTAAATATGGCTCCCAATCAGAGACAACAATAAACAGCTGTCTCTGATTGAGAACCAAACCAGACTTTCCTAAACCTCTCTACTGAACACAAACCCATACACTCAACAAAAAACCCCTATACAATACAACCACCCAAGACGAGACAAAACACAAACATCCACCCTGTCACACCCTGACCTAACTAAAAAAATACAGAAAACAAAGAATACTAAGGCCAGGGCGTGACAACAACAGGATGGTCAGTACCACTGCATATATCATATCTGTCTCTAACTGCGGCTCCACTGAGCGAAACAAGACTACTGTCATGAAGAGAGGACTGAAGAGTGGAAAATACTGCTAGGCTATATGACTTCTATCTCATTACTTCCTGACTTCTATGATGTGACAAACCTTTAAGCAGATAAGATCAGTTAAACCCACCTACCTTCAGGAAACACTGACATTAGAAAAACTCCACAGGAAACTGCTGGCAGAGCAGCAAAGTTACACATAGCGTCTGCTATACTATCAACTCTAACTTTCTACTGCTTGAGTTCACCTTTTATAAAGGTATACTGGACAACATGAATAAGGTCTGGATGTCTTATATTGAAAACAGTACAACAAAAGGAGTCTGTATTGAAAAGATGCCCACTTCATGTTTTCAACAGCTGTTGGGTTGTTCAGTCCTGTCCTGGGGGTCTGCTGTCCTGTGGGTTGTCACTCTGGCCTTGACCTAATATACCTGAAACCAATAATGAATGTTTCACTAAGACCCTAAAGCTGAGTGGGATGTGTTGGGTTGGGGCTCTGCAGGGCAGTGGACACATAGGGACAGGACAGGGAGACCCAGCTATATTGTGTGGATGTTAAAGAGCTCTACAGTACTACTAGGTCATATGAGATGAATTATATGGAGGATGTAATGTAGTGTATATTGTGTGGATGTTAAAGAGCTCTACAGTACTATTAGGTCATATGAGATTAATTGTGCTGTTTCTGTGTTAATGTACGTTTAGGTGTTTCCAATCGTTTCCCTTGGGATGAATACGTAATCAAAAAGTAGGAATGAAATTGTGTTGGAGAGAGAGTTGAGTTATGTACTAGACTGGTGGGGGTCGATGAGAGAATTGAGTTATGTACTAGACTGGTGGGGGTCGATGAGAGAATTGAGTTGTGTACTAGACTGGTGGGGGTCGGGGAGAGAATTGAGTTATTGACTAGACTGGTGGGGGTCAGGGAGAGAGTTGAATTATGTACTAGACTGGTGGGGGTCAGGGAGAGAGTTGAGTTATGTGCTAGACTGGTGGGGGTCAGGGAGGTTGGACAGAATGTAGTTATGTACTAGACTGGTAGGGATGATGGACAGAATGTAGTTATGTACTAGACTGGTGGGGATGATGGACAGAATGTAGTTATGTACTAGACTGGTAGGGATGATGGACAGAATGTAGTTATGTACTAGACTGGTGGGGATGATGGACTGAATGTAGTTATGTACTAGACTGGTGGGGATGATGGACAGAATGTAGTTATGTACTAGACTGGTGGGGATGATGGACAGAATGTAGTTATGTACTAGACTGGTGGGGATGATGGACAGAATGTAGTAATGTACTAGACTGGTGGGGATGATGGACAGAATGTAGTTATGTACTAGACTGGTGGGGATGATGGACAGAATGTAGTTATGTACTAGACTGGTGGGGGTGATGGACAGAATGTAGTTATGTACTAGACTGGTGGGGATGATGGACAGAATGTAGGTATGTACTAGACTGGTGGGGATGATGGACAGAATGTAGTTATGTACTAGACTGGTTTGGGATGATGGACAGAATGTAGTTATGTACTAGACTGGTAGGGATGATGGACAGAATGTAGTTATGTACTAGACTGGTGGGGATGATGGACAGAATGTAGTTATGTACTAGACTGGTAGGGATGATGGACAGAATGTAGTTATGTACTAGACTGGTAGGGATGATGGACAGAATGTAGTTATGTACTAGACTGGTGGGGATGATGAACAGAATGTAGTTATGTACTAGACTGGTGGGGGTCAGGGAGAGAGTTGAGTTATATACTATACTGGTGGGGGTCAGGGAGAGAGTTGAGTTATGTACTAGACTGGTGGGGGTCAGGGAGAGAGTTGAGTTATGTACTAGACTGGTGGGGGTCGGGGAGAGAGTTGAGTTATGTACTAGACTGGTGGGGGTCAAGGAGAGAGTTGAGTTATGTACTAGACTGGTGGGGGTCGGGGAGAGAGTTGAGTTATGTACTAGACTGGTGGGGATGATGGACAGAATGTAGTTATGTACTAGACTGGTGGGGATGATGGACAGAATGTAGTTATGCACTAGACTGGTGGGGGTCGGGGAGAGAGTTGAGTTATGTACTAGACTGGTGGGGATGATGGACAGAATGTAGTTATGTACTAGACTGGTGGGGATGATGGACAGAATGTAGTTATGTACTAGACTGGTAGGGGTGATGGACAGAATGTAGTCATGTACTAGACTGGTAGGGATGATGGACAGAATGTAGTTATGTACTAGACTGGTGGGGGTCAGGAGGGATCTGAGTTATGTACTAGACTGGTGGGGATGATGGACAGAATGTAGTTATGTACTAGACTGGTGGGGATGATGGACAGAATGTAGTTATGTACTAGACTGGTGGGGATGATGGACAGAATGTAGTTATGTACTAGACTGGTGGGGATGATGGACAGAATGTAGTTATGTACTAGACTGGTGGGGGTCGGGGAGAGAGGACATAAGAGTGGAACATACTGCTAGGCAATATGACTTTAATCTCATTAGTTCCTTACTTCAATGATGAAAGATAAACTTCTCAGCATCTTATCTTTGATCAGTGGTTGAACCCAGCTACCAACAGCAAACTCATCTGTTTTGAAAACCCCCACAGGAAACTGCTCACATGGCAACAACGTTTCACATAGCGTCTGCTATACTATCAACTCTAACTTTCTACTGCTTGAGTTCACCTTTTAGAAAGGTGTACTGGACATCTTGAATAGGGTCTGGATGCCTTATATTGAAAAGAGTACCACACACAGAGTCTGTATTGAAAAGATGCCCACATCATGTTTTCAATAGCTGCTGGGTTGTTCAGTCCTGTCCTGGGGGTCTGCTGTCCTGTGGGTTGTCACTCTGGCCTTAACCTAATAAGTAAGAACTATCTCTCTCCTATCTCTCTCTCTCTCTCCCTCCTCCCCTGTCTCCTCCTCAGTCTGTCAGTGAGTAAGAACTATCTCTCCCTCCTATCTCTCTCTCTCTCCCTCCTCCCCTGTCTCCTCCTCAGTCTGTCAGTGAGTAAGAACTATCTCTCTCTCCTATCTCTCTCTCTCTCCCTCCTCCCCTGTCTCCTCCTCCCCTGTCTCCTCCTCAGGCTGTCTGTGAGTAAGAACTATCTCTCTCTTCGATCTCTCTCTCCCTCCTCCCCTGTCTCCTCCTCAGTCTGTCAGTGAGTAAGAACTATCTCTCTCTCCTATCTCTCTCTCTCTCCCTCCTCCTCCCCTGTCTCCTCCTCCTCAGTCTGTCAGTGAGTAAGAACTATCTCTCTCCTATCTCTCTCTCTCTCCCTCCTCCCCTGTCTCCTCCTCAGTCTGTCAGTGAGTAAGAACTATCTCTCTTCGATCTCTCTCTCTCTCCCTCCTCCCCTGTCTCCTCCTCAGTCTGTCAGTGAGTAAGAACTATCTCTCTCCTATCTCTCTCTCTCTCCCTCCTCCCCTGTCTCCTCCTCAGTCTGTCAGTGAGTAAGACCTATGTATCTCTCATATCTCTCTCTCTCTCCCTCCTCCCCTGTCTCCTCCTCAGTCTGTCACTGAGTAAGAACTATCTATCTCTCATATCTCTCTCTCTCTCCCTCCTCCCCTGTCTCCTCCTCAGTCTGTCAGTGAGTAAAAACTATCTCTCTCTCCTATCTCTCTCTCTCTCTCCCTCCTCCCCTGTCTCCTCCTCAGTCTGTCAGTGAGTAAGAACTATCTCTCTCTCCCAGCCTTGTGGTTGATTAAAGACCCCCCCCCCCCCTCCACAAAAGGGGACATATTTGCGTATGTTGTGGTCTTGTGAATTCTGGCTGAATTCTGGTAAAGAGGATGCTCTTTAATCTCAGCATGTCTACAGATTCTCTTTTCTCTCTGTATTTGTTGGCTTGGAAATGTTGACACCGGAGACTGTTATCAGAAGAAACTGTGTAACCAAGCATTTATAGAGGCTGAGAAATGCATTATAGTTAATAGGAAGGTTGGTTATCCTCCAACAATGTCACAATGGACGGCAGAAATGTCTCGTTGTGTATCACTAGATTTGATTTACTGGTCAACGTTCATGAGGTCAGGATGCCTTATATGGAAAACTGTAGGACAAAAGGAGTCTGTATAAAAACATGACCACTTCATGGTTTCAACAGCTGTTGGGTTGTTCAGTCCTGGTGGTCTGCTGTCCTGTGGGTTGTCACTCTGGCCTTGACCTAATACACCTGAAACCAACAATGAATGTTTCACTAAGACCCTAAAGCTGAGTGGAATGTGTTGGGTTGGGGTGGTGGAGGACGGGCCGACCCAGCTACACCTTAAAGTATATACAAAAGTATGTGGACACCCCTTCAAATTAGTGGATTCGGCTATTTCAGCCACACCCGTTCCTGACCTGTGAAAAAAATTGAGCACACAGCCATGCAATCTCCATAGACAAACATTGGCTGTAGAATGGCCTTACTGAAGAACTCAGTGACAATCAACATGTCACCATCATAGTATGTAGTTATGTACTAGACTGGTGGGGATGATGGACAGAATGTAGTTATGTACTAGACTGGTAGGGATGATGGACAGAATGTAGTTATGTACTAGACTGGTAGGGATGATGGACAGAATGTAGTTATGTACTAGACTGGTGGGGATGATGGACAGAATGTAGTTATGTACTAGACTGGTGGGGATGATGGACAGAATGTAGTTATGTACTAGACTGGTGGGGATGATGGACAGAATGTAGTTATGTACTAGACTGGTGGGGATGATGGACAGAATGTAGTTATGTACTAGACTGGTGAGGATGATGGACAGAATGTAGTTATGTACTAGACTGGTCGGGATGATGGACAGAATGTAGTTATGTACTAGACCGGTAGGGATGGTGGACAGAATGTAGTTATGTACTAGACTGGTGGGGATGATGGACAGAATGTAGTTATGTACTAGACTGGTGGGGATGATGGACAGAATGTAGTTATGTACTAGACTGGTTTGGGATGATGGACAGAATGTAGTTATGTACTAGACTGGTGGGGATGATGAACAGAATGTAGTTATGTACTAGACTGGTGGGGATGATGGACAGAATGTAGTTATGTACTAGACTGGTAGGGATGATGGACAGAATGTAGTTATGTACTAGACTGGTGGGGATGATGAACAGAATGTAGTTATGTACTAGACTGGTGGGGGTCAGGAGGGATCTGAGTTATGTACTAGACTGGTGGGGATGATGGACAGAATGTAGTTATGTACTAGACTGGTAGGGATGATGGACAGAATGTAGTTATGTACTAGACTGGTGGGGATGATGGACAGAATGTAGTTATGTACTAGACTGGTGGGGATGATGGACAGAATGTAGTTATGTACTAGACTGGTGGGGATGATGGACAGAATGTAGTTATGTACTAGACTGGTGGGGATGATGGACAGAATGTAGTTATGTACTAGACTGGTGGGGATGATGGACAGAATGTAGTTATGTACTAGACTGGTGGGGGTCAGGGAGAGAGATGAGTTATGTACTAGACTGGTGGGGGTCGGGGAGAGAGTTGAGTTATGTACTAGACTGGTGGGGATGATGGACAGAATGTAGTTATGTACTAGACTGGTAGGGATGATGGACAGAATGTAGTTATGTACTAGACTGGTGGGGATGATGAACAGAATGTAGTTATGTACTAGACTGGTAGGGATGATGGACAGAATGTAGTTATGTACTAGACTGGTGGGGGTCAGGAGGGATCTGAGTTATGTACTAGACTGGTGGGGATGATGGACAGAATGTAGTTATGTACTAGACTGGTAGGGATGATGGACAGAATGTAGTTATGTACTAGACTGGTGGGGATGATGGACAGAATGTAGTTATGTACTAGACTGGTGGGGATGATGGACAGAATGTAGTTATGTACTAGACTGGTGGGGATGATGGACAGAATGTAGTTATGTACTAGACTGGTGGGGATGATGGACAGAATGTAGTTATGTACTAGACTGGTGGGGATGATGGACAGAATGTAGTTATGTACTAGACTGGTGGGGATGATGGACAGAATGTAGTTATGTACTAGACTAGTGGGGGTCGGGAGGGATCTGAGTTATGTACTAGACTGGTGGGGGTCAGGGAGGGATCTGAGTTATGTACTAGACTGGTGGGGGTCAGGGAGGGATCTGAGTTATGTACTAGACTGGTAGGGATGATGGACAGAATGTAGTTATGTACTAGACTGGTAGGAATGATGGACAGAATGTAGTTATGTACTAGACTGGTGGGGATGATGGACAGAATGTAGTTATGTACTAGACTGGTGGGGGTCAGGGAGAGAGATGAGTTATGTACTAGACTGGTGGGGGTCAGGAGGGATCTGAGTTATGTACTAGACTGGTAGGGATGATGGACAGAATGTAGTTATGTACTAGACTGGTGGGGATGATGGACAGAATGTAGTTATGCACTAGACTGGTAGGGATGATGGACAGAATGTAGTTATGTACTAGACTGGTAGGGATGATGGACAGAATGTAGTTATGTACTAGACTGGTGGGGATGATGGACAGAATGTAGTTATGTACTAGACTGGTGGGGATGATGGACAGAATGTAGTTATGCACTAGACTGGTGGGGGTCGGGACAGAATGTAGTTATGTACTAGACTGGTGGGGATGATGGACAGAATGTAGTTATGTACTAGACTGGTAGGGATGATGGACAGAATGTAGTTATGTACTAGACTGGTGGGGATGATGGACAGAATGTAGTTATGTACTAGACTGGTGGGGATGATGGACAGAATGTAGTTATGTACTAGACTGGTAGGGATGATGGACAGAATGTAGTGATGTACTAGACTGGTGGGGATGATGGACAGAATGTAGTGATGTACTAGACTGGTGGGGGTCGGGGAGAGAGGACATAAGAGTGGAACATACTGCTAGGCAATATGACTTTAATCTCATTAGTTCCTTACTTCAATGATGAAAGATAAACTTCTCAGCATCTTATCTTTGATCAGTGGTTGAACCCAGCTACCAACAGCAAACTCATCTGTTTTGAAAACCCCCACAGGAAACTGCTCACATGGCAGCAACGTTTCACATAGCGTCTGCTATACTATCAACTCTAACTTTCTACTGCTTGAGTTCACCTTTTAGAAAGGTGTACTGGACATCTTGAATAGGGTCTGGATGCCTTATATTGAAAACAGTACAACAAAAGGAGTCTGTATTGAAAAGATGCCCACTTCATGTTTTCAACAACTGTTGGGTTGTTCAGTCCTGTCCTGGGGGTCTGCTGTCCTGTCCAGTTATGTACTAGACTGGTGGTGTCAGATTAAGAGTTCAGTTAAGTACTAGACTGGATGGGGTCAGGGAGAGAGATGAGTTATATACTGGTCTGGTGGGGGTCAGGGAGAGAGTTGAGTTATGTACTAGACAGGCAGGGCCCGGGGAGAGAGTTGAGTTATGTACTAGACTGGTGGGGGTAAGGGAGA
Organism: Salvelinus namaycush; assembly: GCF_016432855.1. Classification (NCBI taxonomy): domain Eukaryota; kingdom Metazoa; phylum Chordata; class Actinopteri; order Salmoniformes; family Salmonidae; genus Salvelinus; species Salvelinus namaycush. The sequence continues at coordinate 130,453 of NW_024061303.1, read as the reverse complement.
GATTTGAGTGATTGACGACTGGTGGTGGTCAGGGAGAGAGTTGAGTTATGTACTAGACTGGTGGGGGTTGGGGAGAGTTGAGTTATATACTAGACTGGTGGGGGTCAGGGAGAGAGTTGAGTTATATATTAGACTGGTGGGGGTCGGGGAGAGAGTTGAGTTATAAAATGGACTGGTGGTGGTCAGGGAGAGAGTTGAGTTATGTACTAAACTGGTGGGGGTCAGGGAGAAAGTTGAGTTATGTACGAGACTGGTGGGGGTCAGGGAGAGAATTGAGTTGTGTACTAGACTGGTGGTGGTCGGGAGAGAGTGTTGAGGTTTATACTAGACAGGTGGTGCTCAGGTAGAGAGTTGAGTTATGTACTAGACTGGTGGGGGTCAGGGAGAGAGTTGAGTTATGTACTAGACTGGTGGGGGTCGGGAGATAATTGAGTTGTGTTCTAGACTGATGGGGTTCGTAGAGAGGGTTGAGTTGTGTACTAAACAAGAGGGGCTCAGAGCGAGGGTTGATTTGTGTACTATACAGGTGGGGGTCAGGGAGAGTTGAATTATGTACTGGACTCATGGGGGTCAGGGAGAGGGTTGATTTATAAACTAGACTGGTGGGGGTCAGGGAGAGAGTTGAGTATTTTTCTTGACTGGTGGGGGTCAGTTAGTGAGTTGAGTTATATACTAGACCAGTGGGGGTCAGGGAGAGAGTTGAAGTATGTACTATACAGGTGGGGGTCGGGGAGAGAATTTAGTTTTGTACTAGACTGGTGGGGGTTGGAGAGAGAGTTGAGTTATGTACTAGACTGGTTGTGGTCAGGGAGAGAGTTGAGTTATGTGCTAGACTGGTGGGGGTTGGAGAGAGAGTTGAGATATGTACTAGAATGGTGGGGGTCAGGGAGAGAGTTGAGTTATGTACTAGACTGGTGGGGGTTGGAGAGAGAGTTGAGATATGTACTAGAATGGTGGGGGTCAGGGAGAGAGTTGAGTTATGTACTAGACTGTTGTGGGTCAGGGAGAGAGTTGAGTTATGTACTAGACTGGTGGGGGTTGGAGAGAGAGTTGAGTTATGTACTAGAATGGTGGGGGTCAGGGAGAGAGTTGAGTTATGTACTAGACTGATGGGGGTCAGGGAGAGAGTTGAGTTATGTACTAGACTGGTGGGGGTCAGGGAGAGAGTTGAGTTATGTACTAGACTGGTGGGGGTCAGGGAGAGTGTTCAGTTATGTACTAGACTGGTGGGGGTCAGGCAGAGAGTTGAGTTATGTACTAGAATGGTGGGGGTCAGGGAGAGAGTTGAGTTATGTATTTGACTGGGGGGGTTTGGGAGAGAGTTGAGTTATGTACTAGACTGGTGGGGGTCAGGGAGAGAGTTCAGTTTGTGTACTAGACTGGTTGGGGTCGGGGAGAGAGTTGAGTTATGTACTAGACTGGTGGGGGTCGGGGAGAGAGTTGAGTTATGTACTAGACTGGTGGGGGTCAGGGAGAGAGTTGAGTTATATACTATACTGGTGGGGGTCGGGGAGAGAGTTGAGTTATAAAATGGACTGGTGTGGGTCAGGGAGAGAGTTGAGTTATGTACTAGACTGGTGGGGGTCGGGGAGAGAGTTGAGTTATGTACTAGACTGATGGGGGTCAGGGAGAGAGTTGAGGTAAGTACTAGACTGGGGTGAATCTGGAGGATAATTTAGTTATTGACTAGACTGGTGGGGGTCAGGGAGAAAGTTGAGCTACTGACTTGACTGGTGGGGGTCTGGGAGAGAATTGAGTTGTGTACTAGACTGGTGGTGGTCGGGAGACAATTGAGTTGTGTACTAGACTGGTGGGTGTCAGGGAGAGAGTTGAGTTGTGTACTAGACTGGTTGGGGTCAGGGAGAGAGTTGAGTTATGTACTAGACTGGTGGGGGTCAGGGAGAGAGTTGAGTTGTGTACTAGACTGGTTGGGGTCAGGGAGAGAGTTGAGTTATGTACTGGACTGGTGGGGGTCAGGAAGAGAGTTGAGTTATGTACTAGACTGGTTGGGGTCAGGAAGAGAGTTGAGTTATGTACTAGACTGGTTGGGGTCTGTGAGAGAGTTGAGTTGTATACTAGTCTGGTGGGGGTCAGGGAGAGAGTTGAGTTATGTACTAGACTGGTGGGGGTCAGGAAGAGAGTTGAGTTATGTACTAGACTGGTGGGGGTCATTGAGAGATTTGAGTTATTGACAAGACTGGTGGGGGTCAGAGAGAGAGTTGAGTATTATTCTAGACCGGTGGGGGTCAGGGAGAGAGTTGAGTTATGTACTAGACTGGTGGAGATCTGGCGTCCAGGCGACCCTGGCAGAAGCAGTGGGTTCTGGGTAAATCACTGGGGAAGCCAGTCCAGAAAAAAGCCACATTACAACCTATGTGTTGTGATAATTGTGTTGTTTCTCTGTAACCTGTTAGTTTATATGCCTTGACACTGTGATATAGAAGTCTAAAACTGAGATTGTAAGAAGATACAGTGGCAGAATATATTCAACCATATTTTTGTTTCATCACAAAACCATAGAGCAACATCTGTCCGGTGAAGTCCACAAAACATATTACCTGTAACAAACAGTTACATGACCTACAGCATGGTCAAGCAAGGTCATGTTTCTGACATCTTCTGACTACTAACCAACTATTGATTTAGAACCACAGAGTTACAGCAAGTCACAAAGACAACAGGAGCTGCCTCCACTATTCCAGCACCATTTCAACTTCAACATTTCAACATCATCAAATCACCTCTGCTTAGTGTAATACAGTGTGTGTGTGTGTGTGTGTGTGTGTGTGTGTGTGTGTGTGTGTGTGTGTGTGTAAGTAGAGAACACATGTTGACTCACCCTACTTGTACAGAAACACCAATGTCAACCTCCTCTTTTATGGATCCTACACGTCTATGACTCTGTCATACAGGACATGATTTTAGTTTTTTTTCTCCTAAGGTACCTGGATAAAATGCTTGCTGGCTAGCATAACTTCCTGACATGGGCAACGATGCGCCAGGCCAGCTAGTTAACATTAGCCTACTACATCTAGCTACAGTACATGTTGAACTTCCATCCTCTCAGTCCAGCTAGTTAACATTAGCCTGCTACATCTAGCTACAGTACATGTTGAACTTCCATCCTCTCAGGTCAGCTAGTTAACATTAGCCTGCTACATCTAGCTACAGTACATGTTGAACTTCCATCCTCTCAGGCCAGCTAGTTAACATTAGCCTACTACATCTAGCTACAGTACATGTTGAACTTCCATCCTCTCAGGTCAGCTAGTTAACATTAGCCTACTACATCTAGCTACAGTACATGTTGAACTTCCATCCTCTCAGGTCAGCTAGTTAACATTAGCCTGCTACATCTAGCTACATGTTGAACTTCCATCCTCTCAGGTCAGCTAGTTAACATTAGCCTACTACATCTAGCTACAGTACATGTTGAACTTCCATCCTCTCAGGCCAGCTAGTTAACATTAGCCTACTACATCTAGCTACAGTACATGTTGAACTTCCATCCTCTCAGGTCAGGGGCACAATGTATGAATTTATGGTTGGATCAGAATCACCGTTATAATCATTGTCCAGTACCGAGAATTAAAACCACAAGTCCAAATCCCTCCATCCATGGCTAATATAGTAATTATTATTAAATATTTACTGACTAGATTTAAATGCTGTTTGGCCCTAAACAGACCGTACACGACTATCTGACCACTGTGACTGATAGAAAACAGAGAAAAAAAATGGACAATGTAGAGAGAGGTCGCCACAGGCAGAGAGAAGACAGGCTATGTGCCCACTGCCACAAAATGAGGTGGAAACTGAGCTGTACTTTCTAACCTCCTGCCAAATGTACGTCGATATAGGAGACATATATTTCTCTCATATTACAAGGACCCCAAAATATTTTGAAAAGAAAATATAATATTGACAAGCTCCTGCATCTGTTAGGTGAAATACCACAGTGTAATCATGTCAGCAGAATGTGTGACCTGTTGTGATGAGAACAGGGTAACCAGTGGAGAACAAACACCACAGTAAATAAAACCTAGGACTAGATTTATCACTTTAGTTCATTTCCCTTGACATTTGTACTTCTACTTATTGTACACACAGCTCACACTCTCCTACAGACACCATCTGACTGAGAGGGCCCTAGTGGAGCAGGCAGGCTGAGAGGGACCTAGTGGAGCAGACTGGCTGAGAGGGCCCGAGTGGAGCAGGCTGGCTGAGAGGGCTCTAGTGGAGCAGGCTGGCTGATAGGGCCCTAGTGGAGCCGGCTGGCTGAGAGGGCCCTAGTGGAGCCGGCTGGCTGAGAGGTTCCTAGTGGAGCAGGCTGGCTGAGAGGGCCCTAGTGGAGCAGGCTGGCTGAGAGGGCCCTAGTGGAGCAGGCTGGCTGAGAGGGACCTAGTGGAGCAGGCTGGCTGAGAGGGCCCTAGTGGAGCCGGCTGGCTGAGAGGGCCCTAGTGGAGCAGGCTGGCTGAGAGGGACCTAGTGGAGCAGACTGGCTGAGAGGGCCCGAGTGGAGCAGGCTGGCTGAGAGGGCCCTAGTGAAGCAGGCTGGCTGATAGGGCCCGAGTGGAGCAGGCTGGCTGAGAGGGCTCTAGTGGAGCAGGCTGGCTGATAGGGACCTAGTGGAGCCGGCTGGCTGAGAGGGCCCTAGTGGAGCCGGCTGGCTGAGAGGTTCCTAGTGGAGCAGGCTGGCTGAGAGGGCCCTAGTGGAGCAGGCTGGCTGAGAGGGACCTAGTGGAGCAGGCTGGCTGAGAGGGCCCTAGTGGAGCCGGCTGGCTGAGAGGGCCCTAGTGGAGCCGGCTGGCTGAGAGGGCCCTAGTGGAGCCGGCTGGCTGAGAGGGCCCTAGTGGAGCCGGCTGGCTGAGAGGGCCCTAGTGGAGCAGGCTGGCTGAGAGGGCCCTAGTGGAGCAGGCTGGCTGAGAGGGACCTAGTGGAGCAGACTGGCTGAGAGGGCCCGAGTGGAGCAGGCTGGCTGAGAGGGCCCTAGTGGAGCCGGCTGGCTGATAGGGCCCTAGTGGAGCCGGCTGGCTGATAGGGCCCTAGTGGAGCCGGCTGGCTGAGAGGGCCCTAGTGGAGCCGGCTGGCTGAGAGGGCCCTAGTGGAGCAGGCTGGCTGAGAGGGACCTAGTGGAGCAGGCTGGCTGAGAGGGGCCTAGTGGAGCCGGCTGGCTGAGAGGGCCCTAGTGGAGCAGGCTGGCTGAGAGGGCCCTAGTGGAGCCGGCTGGCTGAGAGGGCCCTAGTGGAGCAGGCTGGCTGAGAGGGCCCTAGTGGAGCCGGCTGGCTGATAGGGCCCTAGTGGAGCCGGCTGGCTGAGAGGGCCCTAGTGGAGCCGGCTGGCTGAGAGGTTCCTAGTGGAGCAGGCTGGCTGAGAGGGCCCTAGTGGAGCAGGCTGGCTGAGAGGGACCTAGTGGAGCAGGCTGGCTGAGAGGGGCCTAGTGGAGCCGGATGGCTGAGAGGGCCCTAGTGGAGCCGGCTGGCTGAGAGGGCCCTAGTGGAGCCGGCTGGCTGAGAGGGCCCTAGTGGAGCAGGCTGGCTGAGAGGGCCCTAGTGGAGCAGGCTGGCTGAGAGGGACCTAGTGGAGCAGACTGGCTGAGAGGGCCCGAGTGGAGCAGGCTGGCTGAGAGGGCCCTAGTGAAGCAGGCTGGCTGATAGGGCCCTAGTGGAGCAGGCTGGCTGATAGGGCCCTAGTGGAGCCGGCTGGCTGAGAGGGCCCTAGTGGAGCCGGCTGGCTGAGAGGTTCCTAGTGGAGCCGGCTGGCTGAGAGGGCCTTAGTGGAGCAGGCTGGCTGAGAGGGCCCAAGTGGAGCCGGCTGGCTGAGAGGGCCCTAGTGGAGCCGGCTGGCTGAGAGGTTCCTAGTGGAGCCGGCTGGCTGAGAGGGCCCTAGTGGAGCAGGCTGGCTGAGAGGAACCTAGTGGAGCAGGCTGGCTGAGAGGGCCCTAGTGGAGCAGGCTGGCTAAGAGGGCCCTAGTGGAGCCCTTCCCTTACTCTTTCTCTATTCTCCACAAATCTCTCTCCCCTCCCCTCTCTCTTCCCTCCGCTCTCTCTTCCCTCCCCTTCTCTCTCTTTCTCTCTCCTCCACAATTCTCTCTCTCCCCTCCCTTTCTCTCTCCCCTACCCTCCTCTGTCCCCTTCGTCCTCTGCTCTCCAATACACCCTTCCTCTCTCCTCCCTCTCGTTCTGCTCGTCTCTCCCTCTCTCTCTCTCTCTCTCGTTCTCCCTCTCTCTTCTTGACATATAGTGTTGAACCTGTTGATCTTGACTCAGCTCATAGACCTCTTTCATCTACACCCCTCCCTTCTCCTACTCTAACATAACACCAATATAATATATACTCTCATTCATTTACATAGAGTCAGATACAATCAATCATTGACACACTGAATATACAACAGTCAGATGCATGACACCATCACAACTTAACTGACATTAGTGCCTGTCCCCAGATGGACAGTTAGGCTACAATAAAGTACATTTACAGGTGATCACATCATTATCCTGCTTTGAGACACATTTTTACTGTCTGCTTCCAGTTGTGTGTTATTTTACTAGCCCTGCAAATGGTAATATATCTTACAATATCAAAACATATCTCAGTAACTGTCACAAGTGTCTATCAATATAACAGCCTCCTACCTGTGCTCCACAACAGGGTCATCAGTATCACTGCAGGTATCATATCTGTCTCTAACTGGGGCTCCGCTGAGCGAAACAAGACTACTGTCATGAAGAGAGGACTGAAGTGTGGAAAATACTGCTAGGCTTTATGACTTCTATCTCATTACGTCCTAACTTCAATGATGTGAGATAAACTTCTTAGCATCTTATCTTGGATCGGTGGTTGAACACACTACAGCAAACTGATATGTTAAAAAAACTACACAGGAAACTGCTGACAGAGCAGCAACGTTTCACATAGTGTGTCCTATAATATCACCTCTAACTTTCTACTGCTTGAGTTCACCTCTTATAGAATATTGGCTTAATGTTCCAGCACCTCAATATAAACAGTACCAGCACCCAAAATGAATACTGATGAGGTCTCATGTTAGAGCAGGAGAAGGGGGGATGTGGTGTAGAAGCTAGAGGTCTGTTACCCAAGTCAACTCAACAGGCCTGATACTATATGTCAGGGTCAGGCTGGGCTGGGACAAGAGAGGAACAGGTTACTGGTTATGATGACGTCACTGGTGAGAAGTCAGTGATACAAATATATTCAGTTGATTTAAATGTTTCTCTCTCTCCCTCCTCCCTTGTCTCCTCCTCAGTCTCAGTGAGTAAGAACTCTCTCTCTCTCATATCTCTCTCTCTCTCCCTCCTCCCCTGTGTCCTCCTCAGTCTGTCAGTGAGTAAGAACTATCTCTCTCTCCTATCTCTCTCTCTCTCCCTCCTCCCCTGTCTCCTCCTCAGTCTGTCAGTGAGTAAGAACTATCTATCTCTCCTATCTCTCTCTCTCTCCCTCCTCCCCTGTCTCCTCCTCAGTCTGTCAGTGAGTAAGAACTATCTATCTCTCATATCTCTCTCTCTCTCCCTCCTCCCCTGTCTCCTCCTCAGTCTGTCAGTGAGTAAGAACTATCTCTCTCTCCTATCTCTCACTCTCTCCCTCCTCCCCTATCTCCTCCTCAGTCTGTCAGTTAGTAAGAACTATATCTCTCTCCTATCTCTCTCTCTCTCCCTCCTCCCCTGTCTCCTCCTCAGTCTGTCAGTGAGTAAGAACTATCTCTCTCTCCTATCTCTCTCCCTCCTCCCCTGTCTCCTCCTCAGTCTGTCAGTGAGTAAGAACTATCTCTCTCTCCCAGCCTTGTGGTTGATTAAAGACCCCCCCCCCCCTCCACAAAAGGGGACATATTTGCGTATGTTGTGGTCTTGTGAATTCTGGCTGAATTCTGGTAAAGAGGATGCTCTTTAATCTCAGCATGTCTACAGATTCTCTTTTCTCTCTGTATTTGTTGGCTTGGAAATGTTGATACCGGAGACTGTTATCAGAAGAAACTGTGTAACCAAGCATTTATAGAGGCTGAGAAATGCATTAGAGTTAATTGGAAGGTTGGTTATCCTCCAACAATGTCACAATGGACGGCAGAAATGTCTCGTTGTGTATCCCTAGATTTGATTTACTGGTCAACGTTCATGAGGTCAGGATGCCTTATATGGAAAACTGTAGGACAAAAGGAGTCTGTATAAAAAACATGACCACTTCATGTTTTCAACAGTTGTTGGGTTGTTCAGTCCTGGTGGTCTGCTGTCCTGTGGGTTGTCACTCTGGCCTTGACCTAACACACCTGAAACCAACAATGAATGTTTCACTAAGACCCTAAAGCTGAGTGGGATGTGTTGGGTTGTTCAGTCCTGGTGGTCTGCTGTCCTGTGGGTTGTCACTCTGGCCTTGACCTAACACACCTGAAACCAATAATGAATGTTTCACTAAGACCCTAAAGCTGAGTGGGATGTGTTGGGTTGGGGTGGTGGAGGACAGGCCGACCCAGCTACACCTAACAGTATATACAAAAGTATGTGGACACCCCTTCAAATTAGTGGATTCGGCTATTTCAGCCACACACGTTCCTGACCTGTGAAAAAAAATTGAGCACACAGCCATGCAATCTCCATAGACAAACATTGGCTGTAGAATGGCCTTACTGAAGAACTCAGTGACAATCAACATGTCACCATTGTCGCGTGTCAAAATCATCTGTCCTCGGTTGCAATACTCACTTCCGAGTTCCAAACTTCCTCTGGAAGCAACTTCAGCACAAGAACTGTTCGTCTGGAGCTTCATGAAATGTGTTTCTACGGCCGAGCAGCTGCATACAAGCCTCAGATCAACATGTGCAATGCCAAGTGTCGGCTGGAGTGGAAACCCTTTCTCTGGAGTGATGAATCACGTTTCCCCATCTGGCAGTCAGAACCACAAACCTGGGTTTGGCAGATGCCAGGAGTACGCTACCTGCCCCAAAGCATAATGCCAACTGTAAAGTTTGGTGGAGGAGGAATAATGGTCTGGGGCAGTTTTTCATGGTTCGGGCCCCTTAGTTTCATTGAAGGGAAATCTAATCGCTACAGCATACAATGACATTCTAGACTATTCTGTGCTTCCAACTTTGTGGCAACAGTTTGGGGAAGGCCCTTTCCTGTTTCAGCATGACAATGCCCCTGTACACAAAGCGAGGTCCATACAGAAATAGTTTGTTGAGATTGGTGTGGAAGAACTTCACAAAGCCGACCGACCGACCGACCGACCGACCGACCGACCGACCGACCGACCGACCGACCGACCGACCGACCGACCGACCGACCGACCGACCGACCGACCGACCGACCGACCGACCGACCGACCGACCGACCGACCGACCGACCGACCGACCGACCGACCGACCGACCGACCGACCGACCGACCGACCGACCGACCGACCAGTCACCCCTCCACTCTCTCCCTGAGTCCAGGCCCCAGACGGACAGACAGACAGACAGAACTACTAGTCACCCCTCCACTCTCTCCCTGAGTCCAGGCCCCAGACGGACAGACAGACAGACAGAACTACTAGTCACCCCTCCACTCTCTCCCTGAGTCCAGGCCCCAGACGGACAGACAGACAGACAGAACTACTAGTCACCCCTCCACTCTCTCCCTGAGTCCAGGCCCCAGACGGACAGACAGACAGACAGAACTACTAGTCACCCCTCCACTCTCTCCCTGAGTCCAGGCCCCAGACGGACAGACAGACAGACAGAACTACTAGTCACCCCTCCACTCTCTCCCTGAGTCCAGGCCCCAGACGGACAGACAGACAGACAGAACTACTAGTCACCCCTCCACTCTCTCCCTGAGTCCAGGCCCCAGACAGACAGAACAGCAACACCGTCAGAACTATAGCAGTCTTCGTTCTGAAATGACTCTGGTCTTCTTCAGAAGTAGTGCAGTAGTCTACAGGGTGCAGAACTCACCTTTTTAAACACTTGTTATCACTCATATCATGAGGTTTCACATGTGTTTGGTTGCATAGTGTCCAATGTTCTTCTTAGTGATAAAACAGCAAACATTAAGAGTGTTTACTTATCAGACCCACATATATAATAAATATACTATAATATACTATATTCATATGCTTTTAGTACTCACACATGAATCATATCATGTTTGCAGGTCATGTGTTGTTTTGAGCCAGCAGTAAAAACACACTGACAGGACAGTTCCTCTTATGGCCACTAGGTGATAATCTGGTGACACAGACACAGGACTGTAGACTAGAAAGAAGCATTGCACCAATTATCTCTCCTTTCTCCTAAAGTGTGCACTTGTTCCCTTCACTGAAATGACTGGTAAACTAAATATAGTGGAAACGCCCACTTGATAACAGAAGGTAGAGTCCTCTGAGTGGAACGGTGGGAGACAAACAGTACCTCCTCTCCCTTTCTCCCATCCTCCTCTCCTCTCCTCTCCTCTCCTCTCCTCTCCTCTCCTCTCCTCTCCTCTCCTCTCCTCTCCTCTCCTCTCCTCTCCTCTCCTCTCCTCTCTTCTCCTCTCTTCTCTTCTCTTCTCCTCTCCTCTCCTCTCCCCTTTCTCCCATCCTCCTCTTCTCTCTCTCCTCCCTCTCCTCTCCTCCTTCCTCTCCCCTTCATCTTTTATTCACTGACTTCTCACCAGTGATGTTATCATAACCAGTAACCTTTTCCTCTCTTGGCCCAGCCCAGCCTGACCCTGACATATAGCATCAGGCCTGTTGAGTTGACTTGGGTAACAGACCTCTAGCTTCTACACCACATCCCCCCCTTCTCCTGCTCTAACATGAGACCTCATCAGTACTCATTTTGGGTGCTGGTACTGTTTATATTGAGGTGCTGGAACATTAAGCCAATATTCTATAAGAGGTGAACTCAAGCAGTAGAAAGTTAGAGGCGATATTATAGGACACACTATGTGTAACTTTGCTGCTCTGTCAGCAGTTTCCTGTGGAGTTTTTTTTAACATATCAGTTTGCTGTAGTGTGTTCAACCACTGATCCAAGATAAGTTGCTAAGAAGTTTATCTCACATCATTGAAGTTAGGACGTAATGAGATAGAAGTCATATAGCCGAGCAGTATTTTCCACTCTTCAGTCGACTCTTCATGACAGTAGACTATGCATGACACCATCACAACTTAATAGACCTAGTCTGTTCATTATATACATCTACATGATGTATTGTTACACCATGTAGGAGCAGTATAGACCTAGTCTGTTCATTATATACATCTACATGATGTATTGTTACACCATGTAGGAGCAGTATAGACTGACAGTAGCTGGCTACTTATTTAGATTTAGTTTGACTTAATGAAACTGCCTTAAATGTGCTGTAGTAAAAGAAAATGTATTCGCACTAATCAATCAACACATTCCTGTCTTTGTATGTCTCAATATAATAGTATTATTTAATGAAATCCATTTCAAATAATATTTTCCTCAACTGCGTTTCCCACTCCAGTCAGCAGACGGCGATTTGCGTCGTTCAGGCGATGCTGCTATCGTGACGTATAATGTAGTGGACGGTTCATCAAAAACAACAAGTCAACCACCTCGGTAGCTTGCTAGCCAACGTAGCCGAAAGATTCAAGCTGTTTTTACGCTTTCGGTGTATATTAGCTGCTGTGTTTTAGACACACTTCTATCGTATATACTTGTTAACCTACTTAATTTAATGTTACGTTATTTTGTATTAGTCAGATATAGTAGCTGGCTGGTTAAATTAGCACTAGCTTAGTCGCTAATGATAGCTAGCTAGCTAACATCCCCGAACATGAGGTCACTAAGCTTCTCTCCTCCTGCTAAAGAAGAGGTCTGCTGGACGGAGAAAGAAGCTCTGGGGCTGAACATTGTCGTGAAAGAGGAGAAGGAAGAGGAGGATGTCACAGTTAAAAAATAAATTGAGGGTGAGGCTGTTACAGTTAAAGAGGAAGAAGCGTTCACAGTGAAAGAGGAGGATGAGAAAGAGGATGCCGTTTTTGACGTGAAGAAGGAAGGGGAGATTTCTGTCACATTGAAAGATGAAGAGGTGGAGATAGGAGATCTGATTTACATCAGTAAGTACCGCCTTAAATTGGGTTTTCACTTTGGATATTCGGAGTTGGCTCGTCAATACCTCATCAAGGGAGGGCCCAGGATGATGACTGATATGTCGAGAATCAGACGACGTAGAGAGCAAGCTACCCCTTGTTTTCTCCGTTTCGTTTTCAAAAAGTGACTTAACATATATATTTGAGAAGGGTCTATCTGGGGGCCACGGCATGTAGTGATTTTACTGTAGTTATGATTTACTACACACAGTGCCCCCCAATAGTGCCATGCGAGAGTTGGGTTGGCTACACCAACGATTATGGATATACTGACAATAAGTCTCTGCCCTAACAAGCGGAGTCGTTGTCCACAAAGAGGCACTGTGGGTTGTCTAGCTCCCGCCTATCATTTCTTTGGATTGGTGGATCTTATTATTATTGTTATCTATTGTTTATATTCTATGAGGGTTGTTGTCGTCAACCGCCTGTATTCAATGGAGAGAGATGCTAAGCTACTAGCATGAATATGCATAGCGATCTGGAGACAACTCCTATAGTGTTTTTTATCAAAGTTGTCGGTATGTCAGGTGTCCACATAACAATTTAAGAATTCCGACACTTCTGTTAGATCAAGTAAACCTCACGTAGCAAATAAGCAATTCATTTTGTTGTTGACCAAATTCTACACTTTCCACATTGGGTTGATAATTGTTTCCACTAGAGAGAGAACCAATTGGGTACAACCTACTGTAACCTACTGGCATGATCTAGAGAGAGAACCAATTGGATACAACCTACTGTAACCTACTGACATGACCTAGAGAGAACCAATTGGATACAACCTACTGTAACCTACTGACATGACCTAGAGAGAAAACCAATTGGGTACAACCTACTGTAACCTACTGATATGATCTAGAGAGAAAACCAATTGGGTACAACCTACTGTAACCTACTGATATGATCTAGAGAGAGAACCAATTGGATACAACCTACTGTAACCTACTGGCATGACCTAGAGAGAAAACCAATTGGGTACAACCTACTGTAACCTACTGGCATGACCTAGAGAGAAAACCAATTGGGTACAACCTACTGTAACCTACTGACACGACCTAGAGAGAAAACCAATTATAACACTATAATTATAACACTATACTGTAATTGCATGAGAAAATAATGGTACCAGTCAAAAGTCTCCATGACTCTGCCGTTGTGCTGTAGAATTTGTGAATTTTGTCGCTTGTATAATAAGGGACTATCATTTGTCCCAACATCACAGGCCACAGACTTTGATAAAGACTTCCAAAAGTTTTTCCGCAGTTTGAGATTGACTGAGTTTTTTAAATGGGGTTTCTCCCTGTGCACCTGTCAATGTTAATCCATTGAACGAGACAAGTTACCAGACAGGACATATTGCTGATGCTCTTCCTATTGATAACCTGAATGACAATTAACTTGTGGTCGTGATGACGGCCTATTCGATGACGTTGTCCATCGGGATTCCCCCCCAAAAAAGAAGACGCTCTGGATTGATCACTGGAGTCAGATGTGAAGGAGGAGGTTGATCATCAGGAGTCGGTTGATCATCAGGAGTCGGTTGATCATCAGGAGTCAGATGTGAAGGAGGAGGTTGATCATCAAGAGTCAGATTTGAAGGAGGAGGTTGATCATCAGGAGTCAGATGTGAAGGAGGAGGTTGATCATCAGGAGTCAGATGTGAAGGAGGAGGTTGATGGCCACATCAGTGAATTGTACTTTTTGGAGAAAAGTCCTCTGGTCTGATGAAACAAATATAGAACTGTTTGGCAATAATGACCATCGTTATGTTTGGAGGGAAAAGGGGGAGGCTTGCAAGCCAAAGAACACCATGCTAACTATGAAGCACGGCGGTGGCAGCATCATGTTGTGGGGGTGCTTTGCTGCAGGAGGGACTGGTGCACTTCACAAAATAGATGGCATCACGAGGAGGGGAAATGATGTGGATATATTGAAGCAACATCTCATGACATCAGTCAGTAAGTTAAAGTTTGGTCGCAAACGGGTATTCCAAATGGACAATGACCCCAAGCATTCTTCCAAAGTTGTGGCAAAATGGCTTAAGGACAACAAAGTCAAGGTATTGGAGTGGCCATCACAAAGCCCTGACCTCAATCCTATAGAAAATGTGTGGGCAGAACTGAAAAAGCGTGTGCGAGCAAGGAGGCCTACAAACCTGATTCAGTTACACCAGCTCTGTCAGGAGGAATGGGACAAAATTCACCCAACTTATTGTGGGAAGCTTGTGGAGGGCTAACCAAAATGTTTGACCCAAGTTAAACAATTTTAAGGCAATGCTACCAAATACTAATTGAGTGTATGTAAACTTCTGACCCACTGGGAATTTGATGAAAGAAATAAAAGCTGAAATAAATAATTCTCTCTACTATTATTCTGACATTTCACATTCTTAAAATAAAGTGGTGATCCTAACTGACCTAAGACAGGGAATGTTTACTAGGATTAAATGTCAGGAATTGTGATAAACTGAGATTAAATGTATTTGGCTAAGGTGTATGTAAACGTTCGACTTCCACTGTAGGTACCGTTACTGTGTTAAAAACAGAGGCAGTGGTGGGGCTGATGTGTGGTGTTAAAGGGGATATCTGAAATTATTTTTTTACTCCAATGTTTAGAAACAATGTAAATCAACACTGTATAGCCTCAACATGGTTAAAACTATAATGTTGATATCATCGATGGTCAGTCCTTGCATCCGTAGGTCTGTCTATGAATTTGAGAGTAGTTACATTTCTCCAGCCCCATCCATCATCTTATGACCAAAACAGTGGTGGAATGACATCTTTGTTATTGTTTCAACTGCAGATTGGTTGTTTGTTGTGTGGCTTTTTTAAAGGAGCAACCTAGGATTTAAACACAAACAAAATGGCAGCCCAGAGACCTGAGCTGTGTTGGAATACTCATACTAACTGTACTATTTGTGTCGTACATTGAGTTTGTAGTATGCTTATTGGTCGTAGTATGATATAGTTGGTTTAGCCAAAAGTTCCCTGGTATGCAAGCATTTCTAAACTTTATTCACTGTTATGGGGTACTATTTTGGTGTGATGTCATTATGGGGTATTGTGATGTCATTATGGGGTATTGTCTGAAGATAGATAATTTAAAAAAAAAATGTCATCCATTTTAGAATAAGGCTGTAACGTAACAAAATGTGTAAAAGGGGAAGGGGCTGAATGCATTCTGTTCTAGGGCTGTCCCAGATTTGGTTTTAATTGTATTTTCTTTCTACCAATTAATTGGTTGAAATGTTATGACGTGTATTTTTTCATATAGACACACCCTATGTGTTTAATAAAATCAACTGTATGTACAGAACTTGAACCGAGCTGATGCTTGAAGCATGCGTTTGATTAAATAATTAAGACACACAAATGTCTTGAGGAAGCCAGAGATCAATATAACCAGAAGAAAATAACCAATTCCCGACCTTCGTAAATTTTGACGTTATGCTCCTGAAGTTTACGGTAAATCGGCAAACTATTTCCATTTCTATTTGGAGTGCCAATTTATCTTACCATTTCTACCGATCTTTGTGCCAGTTATGAACGAGTTACAACACCTGTTTTGCCCCGCCACTTCCTGGGTCGGTGAAGTGCGCTATTAAATTTAAGGAATATATCCGAGTCTCACGCTCATCACCTGTGGAAGGCGGGGCTTCCAGCGAGGCGTGGATTTAATAGTATGTTGTACCTAGTTTACCTGCATCAGGGAACAGTAGTTATAGTCATAACATGTGGATTTAATAGTATGTTGTACCTAGTTTCCCTCCTTCAGGGAACAGTAGTTATAGTAATAACATGTGGATTTAATAGTATGTTGTACCTAGTTTCCCTCCATCAGGGAACAGTAGTTATAGTCATAACTATGTGGATTTAATAGTATGTTGTACCTAGTTTCCCTCCATCAGGGAACAGTAGTTATAGTAATAACATGTGGATTTAATAGTATGTTGTACCTAGTTTCCCTCCTTCAGGGAACAGTAGTTATAGTAATAACATGTGGATTTAATAGTATGTTGTACCTAGTTTCCCTCCATCAGGGAACAGTAGTTATAGTCATAACTATGTGGATTTAATAGTATGTTGTACCTAGTTTCCCTCCATCAGGGAACAGTAGTTATAGTAATAACATGTGGATTTAATAGTATGTTGTACCTAGTTTCCCTCCTTCAGGGAACAGTAGATATAGTCATAACTATGTGGATTTAATAGTATGTTGTACCTAGTTTCCCTCCTTCAGGGAACAGTAGTTATAGTCATAACTATGTGGATTTAATAGTATGTTGTACCTAGTTTCCCTCCATCAGGGAACAGTAGTTATAGTCATAACTATGTGGATTTAATAGTATGTTGTACCTAGTTTCCCTCCTTCAGGGAACAGGAGTTATAGTCATAACGTTATGATGAACTTCAACTTAAATACTGGATCTTGCTGTCGGACAGTTTTTTTTTTGTGTTCAGATCTCTGAAATGCACTCTAACTACGTAACATTTAGTGTCTTCTTATGTTACGCTGGGAAAACAGTTTTCATGGGCACAGAAATCATTTCAGAGTTTCCTATATCCAATGGTTGTTACAGATTCACCTTAAGTTGATTCACAACACCCAAATGGATACTGTCATTAACGCGGTTCTTCAATAATTACACATAATACTTAATACTGTAGCTGTTTAGTTAGTCACATGTTCAACTATCATCAGCTGATCCAGGGAATCATTTTCTGAATGCCAGTCAAATGTGCTTCTTCATTCATTACACCGGTAAAGACAGTTATGCCGTGCTCCACGTTGGATCCAGTATCCCAAACAAATTGATGTTTATAATGTGTTATTGGCTGCTTGATAGACAGTAGGGTCTCATAAGTCTGTTTGCGCACAGAGATACTTAGCTCATAATGTGTGGAGAACTGTTCCTTGATGGGTGGGCTATTGTACAACACACAGAGATACTTAGCTCATAATGTGTGGAGAACTGTTCCTTGATGGAGAGGCTATTGTACAACACACAGAGATACTTAGCTCATAATGTGTAGAGAACTGTTCCTTGATGGAGAGGCTATTGTACAACACACAGAGATATTTTCCTTTATTCAGGACATTTAGAATGACAACACATTACAGAGTAGCCTAGTGGGATTATTCACAAAATTATCTGGTGAGCAGGTTATGAAATGTCATGACAGACATTTTAGTTTCCATGTTTCACCTGAAATATTAAATGATTTATAATCCTAGGTCACTGTTAGGTGAAGTTATGGGTCCTACAGTAGGTATATGTTATTGTTAGGTGAAGTTCTGGGTCCTACAGTAGGTCTATGTTATTGTTAGGTGAAGTTATGGGTCCTACAGTAGGTATATGTTGTTGTTAGGTGAAGTGTTGGGTCCTACAGTAGGTCTATGTTATTGTTAGGTGCAGTTATGGGTCCTACAGTAGGTCTATGTTATTGTTAGGTGAAGTTCTGGGTCCTATAGTAGGTCTATGTTGTTGTTATGGGTCCTGCAGTAGGTCTATGTTATTGTTAGGTGAAGTTATGGGTCCTACAGTAGGTCTATGTTGTTGTTAGGTGAAGTTCTGGGTCCTACAGTAGGTCTATTTTGTTGTTAGGTGAAGTTCTGGGTCCTACAGTAGGTCTATGTTGTTGTTAGGTGAAGTTATGAGATAATTTGTTAAACACTTAGTGGACAGACCCTCATTGTCCGGCTGATGGGAAACTAGCCAAAGAACATTTTACTGGTTTGAAGTCGTTTTTAAATATAAAAGTAGTACATTTGACAATAACATAAACATTATATTAATCAGGACATTCAAATGAACCTTACAATTATAATCCAAAGTAGTGTGAAATGCACTCATAAGCAACCTGTAAATGGAGGCTATATCTGCTGTCAGCCTATGAGAAGTCCCCTGAGTTTTCCCCCACGGTGGTGAATTAGTGAATAGACACAGAGCTTAATGTGAGTTTCCTTGAGTAGCACTCCTGATCTTGCACTGATAGTGTGTTGTCATATTCAGAATACATTGTGGAAAAACTACAATCTTTGCTCCCCTTTTTTGCTCCAGGCAGATATACAACATCCATAACTAGTGGTTTCTGCATTATCAGGGAGGTGTTTCTGCAACCAAATTGCATGTGCATCGCCCTTGTCGCAATTTTAGAAAACACAGAAAGGGGCCTATATTGGAGACCAAAAGTCATCTGGCACACTGCTTAGGATTTCAACAACTTTTACTTTTTTCTAGACTAAAATCATTGATGTTACTACTAATGTGGAAAAAAAGACTAAATATGACTATTGTTGTTCACTTGACTGTCTTAAGACAATTGTCAAGTAATTTTAACATTCATTACAGACGTCAATTGTTGTACAACATCATGGCTACGCTGTTGGCATCACCTTTTACAGTGGATTTCTGCTGTTGTGGGCCTTTAACCATCTGTCTGACTTGTTGTTCACACAGGAGAGAGACGTGACTATCGTGGATCCTCTGGGGAGCCTCAACAACATCATGAAGCTGACGAGGCAGAGAAGAGTCCCTCCCGATCAGAACACCTCAAGAAACACCAGAGGAGACCCACAGGGAAGAAATCTCACTGCTGCTCTGACCGTGGGAAAGGTTGCAAATCTTCATCAGAACTTAAAATACACCAGCGAGTACACACAGAAGAGAAATCTCACCGCTGTTTTGATTGTGGGAAGAGTTACTTAAGATCAAATTCACTAAAAGTACACATGAGAATTCACACTGGAGAGAAACCTTATAGCTGTGATCAATGTGGGAAACATTTTACTCACTCAAGCTGCCTGATAGTACATCTGAGGGCACACACTGGAGAGAAACCTTATAGCTGTGATCAATGTGGGAAGATGTTTAATCACTCAAGCTGCCTGATAGTACATCTGAGAGCACACACCGGAGAGAAATCTTACCACTGCTCTGACTGCGGAAAGAGTTTTGTTAGTTCAACAGATTTAAAATCACACCAGAAAATACACATAGTAGAGAAACCTTTTAACTGTACTCAGTGGGAAGAGGTTTAATCACTCAAGCTGGCTGATAGTACATCTGAGAGCACACACAGGAGTGAAACCTTATAGCTGTGATCAATGTCACAAGAGATACTCTGATAAAAGATCTCTGATCAAACATCAGAAAATACATACATGAAGTAGTTGTTTCATGATATCAATGAAATATCACAATGTAGAATATTTGAATGATGTCACAATGTAGAATGTTTTAACATTGTAGTAGGAATACAAAGGATTTGAATTTGTTAAAAGTCCATATTGATACAGAAACACTAAACCATGATTTAGATGTATTAAGAACAAGTTGATTGACAAAGTCATGAAAAATTGAATAAACCACATTTTGGCTCTGATAAAAGATATGGCTCTGGGGTCAAAATGATCCATGTCAGAACTATGGTTCAATGTAAATATGTAGTGGGTCTAAAGTTTGTTTTAAATTATCACTCATTAAACACGAATCAATCAACACATGCTTCTCTTTGAACGACTTCATATAATATTACACTTTTATGAAATAAATGAAAATAAACTTTTGGTTCCTCAACTGCGTTGCCCACTCCAGTCAGCAGAAAGAGACACAGCAGAAGTGCCTCTTTTTATATTTGATTTGATTTATATATTTTTTTATTCAAAATGCAGATCTACAATTTACATTGTTACATCATACAGAACAGAACACGGGTATTAACAAGAAAATACTAAAACATACAAAAAATATAAATAATGAACTATTCTAGTGTAGTTGTAATCACTCTGAAAAAATCTATAATGATTCAGGAAGATGTTATTGTTGTTGTTATTCACTAGGATTAATGTTTTAATAAAATAGTTACATTCAATCAGAAAAATGTAGAATTTTGGTATAGAATTTTGGAATTTTTGTTTGTGTATAAAGTATTTGGCAACAAGAATAAAAAATAATGAACAATCATTTCAATGGTCTTGTTATCATTGCAATAGTAACAAATTACATCTTTCATGTCAAAAACATGGGTCGTGTTCATAATGGTAAATAAGTATTTTTCAAGGTTTTCCCAAAATTCTGACAAATTTACATTAAAGAACAAGTGGGACAGATTCTCACCTTTTTTTCACAGAAAACACAGATATCATCAACAGCCACAAATTTGGATATCATAGAATTACATGGATATACAGTATCTTATGTAACATTTTAAAGTGCACTTCCTTTGTTTGTTATACAATATTTGTAAGGCCTTAACCAGGCATTTTTCCAGACAATGTCAGGAATAATAAGCATGTTCCAGAAACATTTTCCTCTCGGTGGAAGTTGGTTTTGTGAATGAAGAATTTGTCTTATATATGTATTACAACAAGATTTCTCAAGTAAGCCCACGCCTTCCAATCTGAGTTCTGGATAATCTTTGTGATCATTACCAAAGCTAAGATGAGTTTTCATGAGTGTAGTTAGACCACTGGGAACGGCTTTGATCACAGAAATAAACACTGAAAGGAATTGGAAACTCTTTCATTGTTATAAATTGTTCATATGTGAGAATATTACCCTTGTTGTCGAAAATATCTAGAACAAAGTCATTATTCCTCTCATGCCAGCTGGGGTAGAACAATGACTTATTCCTTACAGTAATGTCTGAATTATTCCACAAAAGAGCTTTATGAGGGGAAAAATTGTGCAGGAAACATATTTTCCAGGCCATTAAAGCTTGTTGGTGAAACCTAGCCAATTTAGCAGGTAATCTTTCAGGAATATAATTACATTTCAGTAAAAATCGAAGACCTCCCAATTTATTAAACACATTATTTGGAATGAAATACCATATTGAGTCAGTATCGAACAAACATTTTTTCAGCCAGTTTATCTTGAAAGTGTTATTTATGTCACAAAATCCAACACTTCTAGACCGCCTTCAGCTCTTTTGTTAGAAAGGACAGATTTTTTTAGTTTGTGAGACTTATTTTTCCAGATGAAGTCAAGAAAGGTCTTATTGATCTCTTTACAAGTAGCTGGATTTACACATAACGATAATGAGGGGTACACAAAGCGAGACAGTCCCTCTGCCTTGGACAGAAGTACTCTCCCAAGTATAAATATTTAACACAGTCCTTTACAGGAATATTTTCAATTTCTTTATCATCAGAGTCAAATAAACATAAGATTTCACATTTAGAAACATTCAGCATTAATCCTGATGCAATAGAAAATGCAGTTATAGCATTAAGGGCGACCTGGTCTTTGTCTCTTAAGAAAAGAGTAGTATCATCAGCCAGTTGGGAGATTTTGATTTCTTTGTTAAAAATGGTTAAGCCATACAAATTTGCATCATTCAGAATATCTAGAGATAGAAGTTCCACAACCAAAATGAATTAAAAAGGCGAAATTGGGCATCCCTGTCGTACACTTCTGTTGATACTAAATCTTTTGGAAGTATTAAGGTTTAGTAGCACAGAACTATTTATATCTTTGTAAAACATGCAAATTACTTTAATAAAATTTTCACCAAATACAAAAAGTTTAAGATACCTATAGAGAAATTAATGTTCAATTGTGTCAAAGGCTTTACAGAAGTCCAGAAATAGGACAACCGCATCTGAGTCAATTGCATCTGAATAATCTATAAGGTCCAAGACTAAACGAATGTTAGAGCTTATGTGACGGCCCTTCATAAATCCTGTTTGAGTCTCATTTATAATGGTATCTATTCCTTTCTTTAATCTTTTGGCATAAACCAGAGCAATCAATTTGTAATCAACATTTAATAAAGTAATTGGTCTCCAATTGTCAATGAGAGAAGGGTCTTTATCAGGCTTCGGAATCAATGAAATAAGGCCCTGTTTCATAGTGGAGACCATTTCCCCATTTTTAATGCAATCTTGAAACATATAGAAAATCGGGTCTTCTAGCAACTCCCAAAACTGTCTATAGAATTCAACTGATAGGCCATCAGGGCCAGGTGATTTCCCTTTTTTCATTGAATTCAGAGCCTCTCTAATTTCTCCAATTGACACAGGTGAATCGCAAACTGAGTGGAAATCATCCTCAATTACAGGGACACAATTCTGAATGTGGCAAATGTAGCTTTCACAACCATCTTCCTGAAATTGAGAGCTGTAAAGGTTTTCATAAAAGGAATTGACAAATTATGATATTGTAATGGGATCTTTGCATAAAACATCGTTAATTTTGAGTGCAGTTATAGATTTTCTTTTGTAGTTTCTCTTTTCAAGTGCAAAAAAGTAACTAGTGTTTATTTCCCCCTCTTCAATCCATTTTGCTCTTGACCTTACAAAGGCGCCCTTTGCCAGATCCGTGTAAGTCTGTTCTAATTCTAGTTGTAAAGACCTGAACACAGACTCCTCTTCTTCAGATAGATTATCTTTCTTTAGAAAACTGTCAAGCTTGCTCATCATCTCATTTTCTCTATGGTTCTTTAATTGCATCAGCTCTTTGGCGCGTTTAATGGCTACAACTCTGACTTTATATTTGAAAAATTCCCATCTACTTCCATGACCCAAGTCTTTTCTTGCAAAAATATCTTTAGCTAATGATTTGATGTTTTCAATGAGATCAGTATCTTTAAGAAGTGTATTGTTTCATTTCCAATACCCTCGAGTGCCTTTTGATTTTTTAGTAGCTTGTAAATTCAGGGAAATCATGTGATGATCAGAAAAGGGAGCCAACTGATGATCTACATCTATAACAAATTGTAACAAAAAAGGGGAAATTAGGAATAAATCTATTCTAGATTTAGGTGACATAGTTTTGTTGGTCCAGGTATAACCCTTAGCATCCGGATTGAAATAACGCCAGGCATCCTCAACACAGAGATCCTTGCATAATTTAGTGATGATATTGCTATTCTGAAGGCTTTGACTCGTTCTAGGAGGAAAACGATCAACAGATGCATCAGGTGTTTCATTAAAAAAGCTTTCCTTTTTGTAGGATTTCTCAAACCCCTAGCATTCAGACTAACGATATTGAGTGAATTGAAAACGAACTCCTGCATTAATAAAAGAAAAAAACACAAATTAGATAACAAGTATTAATATGAACAATAAAACAAAACGGTGAACCTTGAGAGGATTACTCCGACGGAAAACCACTCAGCTGAGGTAGCGGTGGTTAACAGAATAACACATCTATTTACTTCCTTTTCTTTGGCAAGTGTTCATCAGTTGTAGTTCGAACGGTACATGTATTATTGGCAGTACATTAACTGGACTCATGGTAGTACTCACAGTTCCAATTTGGTTCATGTCAACAGAGTTACCCAGTAATCATTCTTCCTTCGATAAACGCGTGTGGGCCCTTGAACCCCGCCTTCTTTCCCTCTTGTCGCGCTTTCTGTATCAGCGGCCACAGTTTCTCTCTGGCAGCCTGATCCTGCGGTATCAGAGCTTCTTTGATGCGGAGTTTCTTCTCGTCCAGAAACTTGTTCCCCGTGGCCATTTTCCATATGATGTCCCTGTAATGGTGCATAGTTAAGCGCAAGATGATATTACGAGGGGGTCCATCAGATCTTCGTTTCCCAAGTCGATGTACCACATCAATCACGTCTCTTAGCCTGTCTTTGATGCATGGTGCCACTTTTCCCAGGATATGAATAACTACTTCTCTAATATCCTCTCCCTCTTTTACACCTTGGATTTTCAGATTCCACCTGCGAGAGTACCTTTGAAGTTCAGCTACATTCTCACACAGCTCATTATTTTTGGATTGCATTTTCTTCAGCTCATTCTCTAGGAACGTTATCTTTTCCTTGTTCTCGCTCACAATTTTGTGTAGTTGATTGACAGTTTCTGACAAATGATCGATCTTCTTTGATGTTTCTTCTGTAGCCCGCTCTATGATGGACACTTTGGAGAGCGTGGCGTCTTGTTTAGTAGACAGGGACTGGATTGCAGAGAAAAGTTCCGACGTGGAGATGTTGTCTTTTACTTTTTTCACCAGAGGATTTTTACTTGGGGTCTGAGGTAAAGAGGTTGCAAGGATTTCATCCTGGTCAGTTTTGTTCTTTCTCTTGTTAGAGATCGCGGCTTCTTGTGTATCCATGCAGCTCTGGTCCTCGTTGTGGCTAGCTAGCATGTCAGCCGTCTTCTGTGAGACTTGGATATTTCGTCTACTTTTGTCTTTCTGTCGTGTTCTTCCCATTCAACTTGACAAAAACTAACTCTAAACTTATCCCATGTCCATAAAAAAAGTTATAGTTACTTTCTTTCAATATTAATAGCCAATATTTGACTGTTAACCACCTAACCCTCAATGTTGCTTTGAAGAGCGCAAAAACACTCCTCTCACAGCGACGCCATCTTGGCCTTCCGACAGTAACCAGGGTAACGGGGATACCTAGTCATTTTTGCGTCATCATTGCATGCGATCATCATTCTCAAAGCTGCTGTTTACTTCTAAGATCACTTTAGCACCGCCATAAAAACCCGATTCAAATTCGACACAAACCTTCAAATAGGTATGTAATGACACGTTATATAAACTCTTTATAGTGTTTTATTTACATTTTAGAGGCAATAAAGTGATAAGTTGGACAGATCGAGTGAAAAAAAGCAATTTCCCACACAACATCTCTCCTTCTCACTATCATGCATTAGTTTCGCTTCCCCACCCGCCATTTTTAAAAAGACCCGACGGGGCTCATTGCCTGTTTGAATTATGCAGAAACGGCCAGCGTTTAGGTCGTGTAATAGATTCTGTTGGAAAGGGGAGAAATTTATTGACATTACAGTTGATCTGGAAGTATTACGTTTTTGGGGCGCTAAAATAAGGGCAATTGTACGGACCAAGGCAATGTACGAGTTTACGTGAGTTTACATTACTGTTGCTCCTATCTAACAGATATCTTGTGTCCTACCTAAACATGTATCACTACTGTTGCTCCTATCTAACAGATATCTTGTGTCCTACCTAACCATGTATCACTACTGTTGCTCCTATCTAACAGATATCTTGTGTCCTACCTAACCATGTATCACTACTGTTGCTCCTATCTAACAGATATCTTGTGTCCTACCTAACCATGTATCACTACTGTTGCTCCTATCTAACAGATATCTTGTGTCCTACCTAACCATGTATCACTACTGTTGCTCCTATCTAACAGATATCTTGTGTCCTACCTAACCGGTGAACGTGTGGCTGTGACCGTCCTGTCTGTGCCTGTCATCACTGTTTGATTTATTTTACTGCAGGTATACTTTTCTGTATTTATTATTTTCTAAACACATCGCATGTATACTATACAATCACTTTGTCGATTCAGTCTGAGCAGTGAACATGTGACTGTCCTGTCAATGCCTGTCATCACTGTTTGATATATTTTACTGCAGATACAAACTGAGTCAACCTGAAGTGTGGGTGTCCGTGTGCCTTTCTTCTGGGGGGCTATGTGAAGTTGGTTACACCAGGTGCCTGTACTACAGAAATACTGCTAATCCAACAATAGTGCTAGGTGCCTGTACTACAGAAACACTGCTAATCCAACAATAGTGCTAGGTGCCTGTACTACAGAAACACTGCTAATCCAACAATAGTGCTAGGTGCCTGTACTATAGAAACACTGCTAATCCAACCAATAGTGCTAGGTGCCTGTACTATATAAACACTGCTAATCCAACAATAGTGCTAGGTGCCTGTACTACAGAAACACTGCTAATCCAACAATAGTGCTAGGTGCCTGTACTACAGAAACACTGCTAATCCAACAATAGTGCTAGGTGCCTGTACTATATAAACACTACTAATCCAACAATAGTGCTAGGTGCCTGCACTACAGAAACACTGCTAATCCAACAATAGTGCTAGGTGCCTGTACTACAGAAACACTGCTAATCCAACAATAGTGCTAGCTTCCTGTACTACAGAAACACTGCTAATCCAACAATAGTGCTAGGTGCCTGTACACTTGAATTAAAGGGGAACTACTCTCAAAAATCAAAATTCCTTAGATTTCTCCCAAACTTTAAACGTGGTCTCCTGATGTGGTTTAAACATTGTTATGGACTTAGAACAGACAATTGTATTGTTTTTAGGTTTAATAAAAAAGTATTTGAGAATGAAAACCTGAAAAAAATGAGAGAAATTCTGAAACCTGTTACTCAGTTTCTCTGTTTCAATAATAGTTCTACTTGTATCCTACTGAACAGTACAGCTTGGGTTGGTCTACTATTATCCTACTGAACAGTACAGCTTGGGTTGGCCTACTATTATCCTACTGAACAGTACAGCTTGGGTTGGTCTACTATTATCCTACTGAACAGTACAGCTTGGGTTGGTCTACTATTATCCTACTGAACAGTACAGCTTGGGTTGGTCTACTATTATCCTACTGAACAGTACAGCTTGGGTTGGTCTATTATCCTACTGAACAGTACAGCTTGGGTTGGTCTACTAATATCCTACTGAACAGTACAGCTTGGGTTGGTCTACTATTATCCTACTGAACAGTACAGCTTGGGTTGGTCTACTATTATGCTACTGAACAGTACAGCTTGGGTTGGTCTACTATTATGCTACTGAACAGTACAGCTTGGGTTGGTCTACTATTATCCTACTGAACAGTACAGCTTGGGTTGGTCTACTATTATGCTACTGAACAGTACAGCTTGGGTTGGTCTACTATTATCCTACTGAACAGTACAGCTTGGGTTGGTCTACTATTATCCTACTGAACAGTACAGCTTGGGTTGGTCTACTATTATCCTACTGAACAGTACAGCTTGGGTTGGTCTACTAATATCCTACTGAACAGTACAACTTGGGTTGGCCTGACTGTGAAAGACCAATATGGGATTCATCATTTTAGGTCATTCAGAATGTATATCACTGTTTCTCATGCTTTTCACACAGGGTGCCTTTCCTTCTCTGGGCCGTTTGGAAAATGTTTTACTAAATTAGAGTACTGTGTACCCACTTCTCCAGGCACCACTACACCACTGACCTACACAACAGCTTTCAACATACCAGTATTTAGTTTGGAAACTTTCAAAAGAAATACTGGTCTAAATAACACAATATCAAAATACGTCAAATTATACATTTATTTGTTTAAAAAGTGGTTGCAATGCTGTGAAAAAGTGTTGTACTCCACTACAGCAGTTAAATAATCGCTATTCTCAAAGTTGAGCTTGTCTTTGCAGGGGGACTCTTATTTAGAAGAAAATAATCTGCTGTTGTCTGCCAGCATATTATCCTGCTGCTAGCAGAACAGTAATATTAGAGTTTAACCTCGAATATTTGTACGGTGTGCTGCGAGGTGCAAACTGCAGAGGTCTCTATATAGAGCCAGATCAATAAGAGGTTATTTCCACAAGGGGGCGACAAACGCCAGTTAATATTCCTGAATAGAGCACCACAGAATTTATAGGCTCCCTTTGCCAAGTGGTCAATTTGGAGTACCTCCGGCCTGGGCCAGGAGTGCGTCCCAAAAGTATTTACTGCTTCCTGAAGTGTGCACTCGTTCACTACTCCCCATAAAGTGTAAAAGCATTGGATTGGTGAAGGCGTAGGTTATAGAATGAGTTTCCAAACTTATCAATTCTTGTCAAATCCTGTCCATGAAGGGAAGTGAACAAGTGCACACTTGGGAGAAAGGAGAGATTATTGGGGCATAGCCCAGGTATGCAGACGTTTCCCCAGACCAGGTATGCAGAGGTTTCCCCAGCCCAGGTATGCAGACGTTTCCCCAGCCCAGGTATGCAGACGTTTCCCCAGCCCAGGTATGCAGACGTTTCCCCAGCCCAGGTATGCAGATGTTTCCCCAGCCCAGGTATGCAGATGTTTCCCCAGCCCAGGTATGCAGACGTTTCCCCAGCCCAGCACCACTTCAACAAATACCTATCAATCAATATATCATCAAATCCTTTATGATTAGACAATTTGACTTCAGGCGTTTCACTGGTGGTCTGGAACAAAATCCTGCAAACCCTGTATCTCTCCAGGGTTGGTGGGTGACTTCTGGACCCTGATCAGACATGGAGTAGTTGGCTCTGCATTTACACTGGGGCTCTGTTCACAAACACAAACAGACCCCACAGAGCCCCAGGACATCAAACATATTAGACCCAACATAATCATGAGAAAACAAAAAGATAATTACTTGACACATTTGAAAGAATTAACAACAAAAAAAGAACAAACTAGAATGCTATTTATCCCTGAACAGAGAGTACACAGTGGCAGAATACCTGACCACTGTCACTGACCCAAACTTAAGAAAAGCTTTGACTATGTACAGACTCAGTGAGTTAGCCTTGCTATTGAGAAAGGCTGCCGTAGGCAGACCTCAAATCAAATCAAATTGTATTAGTTATGAGCCCCTAATCAACAATGCAGTTAAAAAAAATATGGAAAGAATAGGAAATTAAAATAACAAGTAATTAAAGAGTAGCAGTAAAATAACAATAGCAGGACTATATACAGGTGGGTACCTGGCTCTCAAGAGAAGACATGCTATGTGCACACAGCCCACAAAATGAGGTGGAAACTGAGATGCACTTCCTAACCTCCTGCCAAATGTATGACCAGTTAATTCATACTGTATGTTGTAGTCTGTCCAAGAGGGGAATCACACAGACTGATCTCAGTTAATTCATACTGTATGTTGTAGTCTGTCCAAGAGGGGAATCACACAGACTGATCTCAGTTAATTCATACTGTATGTTGTAGTCTGTCCAAGAGGGGAATCACACAGACTGATCTCAGTTCATTCATACTGTATGTTGTAGTCTGTCCAAGAGGGGAATCACACAGACTGATCTCAGTTAATTCATACTGTATGTTGTAGTCTGTCCAAGAGGGGAATCACACAGACTGATCTCAGTTAATTCATACTGTATGTTGTAGTCTGTCCAAGAGGGGAATCACACAAGACTGACAGCCTGTAATTTTATTAAAAGCATTCAGTTGATTACATGGCAGTTTAGAGAGCAACATCATGACAATAATCTACATCATAATCAATATCATAACATTTATAATCAATAACATCATTATCTATATACTACTAACAACATCATAACAATAATCTACATCATAATCAATATCATAACATTTATAATCAATAACATCATTATCTATATACTACTAACAACATCATAACAATAATCTACATCATAACATTTATAATCAATAACATCATGAGGTAAACAACAACAACAAACCCCTTTATTAAAAAATGTTTCAAAATACAAAGAATGAACAGATGATTATAATAATACATGGACTAATAATGGAGACACTTCAAGATAAAGAATCTAAGAGACACTTCAAGAAAAATAATCTAAGAGACACTAAATAAGATAAAGATTCTAAGAGACACTAATTAAGATAAAGAATCTAAGAGACACTAAATAAGATAAAGAATCTAAGAGACACTAAATAAGATAAAGAATCTAAGAGACACTAAATAAGATAAAGAATCTGAGAGACACTAAATAAGATAAAGAATCTAAGAGACACTAAATAAGATAAAGACATGAAGACAAACGCAAGAAGCAATACATTCTGGATCACAAAACAGACGTAATTGAGCTACTCGCTTATAATATTCAAAACCCATGTTACGCAAACCCCATGTTACCCAGAACCCCATGTTACCAGAACCCCATGTTACCCAAAACCCCACGTTACCCAGAACCCCACGTTACCCAGAACCCCATGTTACCCAAAACCCCACGTTACCCAGAACCCCATGTTACCCAAACCCCATGTTACCCAAAATCCCGTGTTACCCAGAACCCCATGTTACCCAAAACCCCATGTTACCCAAAACCCCATGTTACCCAGAACCCCATGTTACCCAAAACCCCATGTTACCCAAAATCCCATGTTACCCAGAACCCCATGTTACCCAAAACCCCACGTTACCCAAAACCCCACGTTACCCAGAACCCCACGTTACCCAAAATCCCATGTTACCCAGAACCCCATGTTACCCAAAACCCCATGTTACCCAAAACCCCATGTTACCCAAAACCCCATGTTACCCAAAACCCCATGTTACCCAAAACCCCATGTTACCCAAAACCCCATGTTACCCAAAACCCCATGTTACCCAGAAACCCATGTTACCCAGAAACCCATGTTACCCAGAACTCCATGTTACCCAAAACCCCATGTTACCCAAAACCCCATGTTACCCAAACCCCATGTTACCCAAACCCCATGTTACCCAAAACCCCATGTTACCCAAACCCCATGTTACCCAAAACCCCATGTTACCCAAAACCCCATGTTACCAAAATCCCATGTTACCAAAACCCCATGTTACCAAAACCCCATGTTACCAAAACCCCATGTTACCCAAAACCCCATGTTACCCAGAACCCCATGTTACCCAGAACCCCATGTTACCCAGAACCCCATGTTACCAGAACCCCATGTTACCAAAACCCCATGTTACCCAAAACCCCATGTTACCCAGAACCCCATGTTACCCAGAACCCCATGTTACCCAGAACCCCATGTTACCCAGAACCCCATGTTTCTCTGGTGGTAAAAACCAAACTAAAAGGAATAATGGTGGTTGCAGTCACTCCTTTTAGATTCCTTCCAAGGTTCTAGAAAGATAAACAAATTCTGAACTTGTTATTAAAATTAGAACCACTTCAGGTTTGTCATCACATTTTAAACACCAGTCCACTGCTGACCATCGATTTAAAACACAAAACTGACCTAAGATCAGCATGTAGGATCAGCTTCATTCTACTCCTACTCCGTCCCCTGGGCTGCTCTCTCCTCTCCCGGTCCAGCTTCAGCTCTGGAGCTCAGAGACCATCTCCATGGCATTGACATCAAGATCCATGCTGCTCACCCTGTTCACTCTCTTCTGCCTCCTGGTGGGCTAGGGAGACACAGCACCAACAGTCAGACATTTACTCTCTAGTATCTCCATTCTCTCCCTCCCTCTCCCTCCCTCTCCCTCTAGTTTAAATGACTTGTAACGTCTGAGTAAATGTCTTTACCTTGTAGTACAGGTAGGAGGTGGTGATGGCTGTCAGTAGGAGCAGCAGCACTACAACGTGTCTGATGATGAAGGCTGGCAGAGGAGAGGCTACAAACAGAAACACCTTTGATGAGGGGACTGATCATCATCACATAGATCTGTGGGAAATCTGTCAATGACAAAGTTATAAGTCTGGTTCATGTTCAGTTACCTGTGATGGTGAGGGAGAGGAGCTCGCTCTCAGAGGAGAAGTTATGAGAGAAAACATAATTGTCATAAACACAGCTGTAGTTCCCTTGGTGGGAGTCATCTGTAGCAGGGAAGAGGAAGGCAGCAGAGTGATTGACAGCTGGCTGGGTCTGGGTTCTGTTGGAGCCGGTGAACGTGAGGAGGAAGGAGCCTCCTGGGTACTGTGGCTGAGTGGAGCAGGTGATGGTGAAGCTGTAGCCCCTGAACATCTCAGGCCCCTGGTGGCCCCTGGAGACCCCTCCCATTGAGTCAGTCAGGGAGATATCAGGCTGGACCAGGAGATCTGTAACAATAAAAGAGAAGAAGAAAAACCTCTTCAACTAGTTTCCTATAGATATGACAATAACATCAGCATGTAACAGTGCTAGCCACCCTCCGTCACAGGGCCACATGAGTAGTGGGCCTACAGTCACTGAGACAACATATGTTGATATCAGGCTTAAGCAGGACATCTGGAACAAGAGGAGAGAAAAAGAAAACGTAGCTCCTCAACTACTTTCCTCATTTAGATATGACAATAACATGACATGTGACAGTGGTAGTGAGTAGAGACGTTCACTGAGATAACACTCAAATACAAAAGCATTCTGGGATATTTAACTTGTATTTGATTCCTACTTGACTGAGTGATCTATTTTGTAAAGCAGACTGACAAGCTAAACAGTCATCATGAGAGGTGCATAGGAAGTTGTATGAATGAAGGAAATCAGTTGAATATAATTATAATATCTTGTTATTACCTGAGCAGATCACTGTGAATCCAGGAAGGAGATAATATCTTCTCCTACACTCCCTCAGTGAAGGCTCAGACCCAGAACAAGAAACTCTAAACCCTCTAGTGGTGTTTCCAGGTAGTACTGAAGCAGTGGAGCCACAACCCAGCTGTCTACACACTACTGCAGCTACATCCTCCTGTTTCCAGTCATCAGCTCCCACAGTCCTCCACTCTCCCTGGTCGTACCGCTCCACTCCACCAGCACAGCGACTGCCTCCTCCCACCAGCCTCACATCATCAGGCTCTGAGAAAAGAAAAGAGAGAGACAGTAATCTTACTATTTTCTCACTAAAACACACCTATATTGTCTCTCATATTCTTCACTCCAGGTGAGAAACAATGTTGATTGAGTGACAAACTGTTTCTTACCTGAGCAGGTGAGTCCAACAGCATTACCAGGTAGGCAGGTGTTGTGTTTTCTGTCTGAGGTGTCACAGTCCAGGAGAAGGGACTCTTTGCCTTTACACTGGAACTCTTTATCCCAGGTCTGACCCTCACCTCCTCCATAGAGCCCCCCCTGTAGAGCTGCAGGAGCCCCACAGCCAACATCCCTACAGACTACCTCTGCATCCTGCCGGTCAAAGTCAGCTTCACACACTGAGGCCCAGGACTGATTGGACTTCACCTCCACTCTCCCAGAGCAGAGACCAGCTCCATCCACAAGCCGCACAGACTCTGGAGAAAAAGAGTTGGTTGAACATTCAATCAGTTTTGTTGATGACACTGTCAAGGACTAAACACAAATATGTTGGATAAAAGATTGTAGTTTGCTATGTTTGATAATGTAAGAGGTAGAAATGGGTTCTTAGTCACTCAGGATCGGGTTGGGAATAATGCAGGCAGGAGACAGGAATAAGTTCACTTCACTTTATAGAAAATAAACAGCTGGACATCCATCAGGCAGCTTCACTTCAGTACCATCTGAACTACAATGATCTGCCCATGAACATCTCCCATAAACCAATATGACAAACACAAATATAATGTTTAAATACATCTGACATCTCTCCCTCTCTTTAAATGAAATAAAAACACATAAAACATGATACATGGTAATATTGTATAATGTACAAATAAATCTCTCAATATGACCAGTCTCTTACCTGAACAGGTCACATGACGATAATATCTACCATCACAGACATCAGGTCCTCCTCTGATGTCACACTGTCTAATAGAAGACTCATCTCCCCTGCATCTACTATATAGTCTGACTCCTCTTCTTCCATCTTCAATCAGAGGTCCTCTAGATTCAGCTACAGGATTCCCACAGTCCAGCTCTCTACACACAACCTTAGTCTCTCTCATCATCTTCCACGACCACATAGAACATAGACCTGACCACTCTCCTCTGGAGAAGAGTTCCACTGTCCCAGAACAGGAAGTGGTCCCATCCACCAGTCTGACTGAGAGTTCAGCTGTAAACAGCAGAGAGGAAAACACAGTGGTGAGGACAGATGATGACAGTGATTCTGTTATTCTAACAGCAGTAATGCTTTGTGGTTGACAAGTATTAGTAGTTCCATAAAACACTACTTGTTATTGGGTTTTAGAATGGTTTGTATGGACACATGAATTTCTCCATGTGGGATAATAAAGTTGACTAATATTGAACTGCTATAATCACTGTAGATTTATACTCGACCTACCTGGTGGACGGACGCTTTGAGCCTGGAGATCTGAGGAGAAAGAGAGAGACAGAGGAGAAAGAGAGAGACAGAGCAGAAAGAGAGAGACAGAGAGATAGAGAGAAACAGAGGAGAAAGGGAGGAGTCAGAGGAAGAGAGAGACAGAGGAGAAAGGGAGGAGTCAGAGGAAGAGAGAGACAGAGGAGAAAGGGAGGAGTCAGAGGAAGAGAGAGACAGAGGAGAAAGGGAGGAGTCAGAGGAAGAGAGAGACAGAGGAGAAAGGGAGGAGTCAGAGGAAGTGAGAGACAGGAGAAAGGGAGAAGTCAGAGGAAGAGAGAGACAGAGGAGAAAGGGAGGAGTCAGAGGAAGAGAGAGACAGAGGAGAAAGGGAGGAGTCAGAGGAAGAGAGAGAGACAGAGGAGAAAGGGAGGAGTCAGAGGAAGAGAGAGACAGAGGAGAAAGGGAGGAGTCAGAGGAAGAGAGAGACAGAGGAGAAAGGGATGAGTCAGAGGAAGAGAGAGACAGAGGTTAAATGAACATCAACATGACCTTTCATGATGTGATGGGAAGACAGGCTTATCGTTGGTATGGTGCAACAACACACATGTGTACAAACACTATATATACAAAAGTATGTGGACACCCTTCAAATGAGTGGATTCTATTTCAGCCCCTTCCTGACAGATGTATAAAATCAAGCACTCAGCCATGCAATCTCCATAGACAAACATTGTCAGTAGAATGGCCTTAATGAAGAGCTCAGTGACTTTCAACATGGCAACATCATAGGATACCACCTTTCCAAGTCAGACGGTCAAATTTCATAATCCACCAACTCCTCTCCTCTCCTCTCCTCCCCCCTCTCCTATTCCTCTCCCTCACTTCTCCTCTTATTGTCCTCTGTTCTCCTCTTCTCTACTCCACTTCTCCCTCTCTCTTCTACTAATCTTCCCCTCTCTCCTCCCCCTCTCCTCCTCTTCTCTTCTCTCCTCCACTCCCCCTCTCTTCTCCCCCTTTCCTCTCCTCACCTCTCCCACTCCTCTTCGGCCCCTCTCTTCTCCCCCTCTCCACTTCTCCCCCTGTCCTCTCCTCTCACTTCTCTTCTCCCCTCTCCACTTCTCCCCCTATCTTCTCCTCTTCTGCCCCTCCCTTCTACACCCCACTCTCCAATCATCTACACTCCTCCCCCTCTCCCAGCTCCCCCTCCCTTCTCCTCTTCTCCCTCTCCTCCCCCTCCCTTCTCCTCTTCTCCCCCTCTCTTCTACACCCTCCTCTCTTCCCCTCCCCCCTCCTCTTCTCTTCTCCACCTCTACCCTTCTTCTCCCCCCCTCTCTTCTCCTCTTCTCCCCATCTCTTCTCCTCTTTCCCCCATCTCTTCTCCTCTCCTCTCTCCTCCTCTACTCTTCTCTTCTATCCCTCTCTTCTCCTCTTTCCCCCATCTCTTCTCCTCTTTCCCCGCTCTCTTCTCCTCTCTTCAATTCTCCTCTTCTCCCCCCCTACTCCCCTCCCCCTCTTCTCCTCTCCCTTCTCTTCCTCTCTCTTCTCCACCTCTCTTCTAATCTTCTCCCCTCTCCTCTCCTCTCCTTCCCCACTTCTGCCCCTCTCTTCTCCTCTTTTGACACTCTATTCTCCTCTTCTCCCCCTCTCATTCTCCCTCCACTCTTCTCCCCCTCTCCTCTCCTCTTCGCCCCTCTCCTCTCCTCTTCTCCCCCTCCCCTCTCCTCTTCTCCCCCTCTCCTCTCCTCTTCTCCCCCTCTCCTCTCCTCTTCTCCCCCTCTCCTCTCCTCTCCTCTTCTCCTCTCCTCTCCTCCTTTCACTTCTTCTCCCCTCTCCACTTCTCCCCCTCTCTTTCTCCTCTACACTCCTCCCACTCTCCCAGCTCCCCCTCTCTTCTCCACTTGTCCCCCTCTCTTCTCCTCTTCTGCCCCTCCCTTCTCCACCCCGCTCTCCTCTCCTCTCCTCTTATCCCCCTCTCCTCTCCTCTTATCCCCCTCTCCTCTTCTCCCCCCTCTCCTACTCCTCTCCCCCTCTCCTCTCCCTCACTTCTCCTCTTATTGTCCTCTCTTCTCCTCTTCTCCCCATCTCTACTCCACTTCTCCCTCTCTCTTCTACTAATCTTCCCCTCTCTCCTCCCCCTCTCCGCCTCTTCTCTTCTCTACTCTTCTCCCCCTTTCCTCTCCTCACCTCTCCCACTCCTCTTCGGCCCCTCTCTTCTCCCCCTCTCCTCTTCTCCCCCTGTCCTCTCCTCTCACTTTTCTTCTCCCCTCTCCACTTCTCCCCCTCTCTTCTCCTCTCCTCCCCCTCTCTTCTACACCCTCCACTCTCTCCCTCTCCTCTTCTCTTCTCTCCTCTTCTCCCCATCTCTTCTCCTCCCCTCTTCTCCCCCATCTTCTCTTCTCCCCTCTCCCTTCTCTTCCTCTCTTTTCTCCACCTCTCTTCTAATCTTCTCCCCTCTCCTCTCCTCTCCTTCCCCACTTCTGCCCCTCTCTTCTCCTCTTTTGACACTCTATTCTCCTCTTCTCCCCCTCTCATTCTCCCTCCACTCTTCTCCCCCTCTCCTCTCCTCTTCGCCCCTCTCCTCTCCTCTTCTCCCCCTCCCCTCTCCTCTTCTCCCCCTCTC
The DNA here is from genome assembly GCF_016432855.1 of Salvelinus namaycush. Taxonomy (NCBI): domain Eukaryota; kingdom Metazoa; phylum Chordata; class Actinopteri; order Salmoniformes; family Salmonidae; genus Salvelinus; species Salvelinus namaycush. The sequence continues at coordinate 94,111 of NW_024061303.1, read as the reverse complement.
CTCTCCTCTTCTCCCCCTCTCCTCTCCTCTTCTCCCCCTCTCCTCTCCTCTCCTCTTCTCCTCTCCTCTCCTCCTTTCACTTCTTCTCCCCTCTCCACTTCTCCCCCTCTCTTTCTCCTCTACACTCCTCCCACTCTCCCAGCTCCCCCTCTCTTCTCCACTTGTCCCCCTCTCTTCTCCTCTTCTGCCCCTCCCTTCTCCACCCCGCTCTCCTCTCCTCTTATCCCCCTCTCCTCTCCTCTTATCCCCCTCTCCTCTTCTCCCCCCTCTCCTACTCCTCTCCCCCTCTCCTCTCCCTCACTTCTCCTCTTATTGTCCTCTCTTCTCCTCTTCTCCCCATCTCTACTCCACTTCTCCCTCTCTCTTCTACTAATCTTCCCCTCTCTCCTCCCCCTCTCCGCCTCTTCTCTTCTCTACTCTTCTCCCCCTTTCCTTTCCTCACCTCTCCCACTCCTCTTCGGCCCCTCTCTTCTCCCCCTCTCCTCTTCTCCCCCTGTCCTCTCCTCTCACTTTTCTTCTCCCCTCTCCACTTCTCCCCCTCTCTTCTCCTCTCCTCCCCCTCTCTTCTACACCCTCCACTCTCTCCCTCTCCTCTTCTCTTCTCTCCTCTTCTCCCCATCTCTTCTCCTCCCCTCTTCTCCCCCATCTTCTCTTCTCCCCTCTCCCTTCTCTTCCTCTCTTTTCTCCACCCTCTTTTCTAATCTTCTCCCCCCTTCTCCCCTCTCCTCTTCTGCACCTCTCCTCTTCTCCCATCTCATCTACTCTTCTCCCCCTCTTCTCTTTTCTCCTTCTCATCTTCTCCACCTCTTCTCCCCTCCCCCTCTCCTCTTCTCCACCACCTCTCCCCCTCTTCTCTTCTCTCCCTCTCATCTTCTCCAACCCTCTCCTCTCCTCTTCTCCCCTTCCACCCCTCTCTTCTTCTCTTTTGACACTCTGTTCACCTCTTCTCCCCCTCTCATTCTCCCTCCACTCCTCTCATCTCTTCCCCTCCCCCCTCTACTCTTCTCCCCCTCTCCTCTCTCCTCTTATCCCCCTCTCTTCTCCTCTTCTCCACCTCTACCCTTCTTCTCCCCCTCTCTTCTCCTCATCTCTTCTCCTCTTTCCCCCTCTCTTCTCTTCTTCTCCCCCGTTTCTCTTCTCCCCCTCTCTTCTCTTCTCCCCCTCTCTTCTCTTTCCCCCATCTCTTCTCCTCCCCCCCTTCTCCCTTCCCCTCTTCTCCCCCATCTTCTCCTCTCCCTTCTCTTCCTCACCTCTCTTCTAATCTTCTCCCCCCTTCTCTTCTCCCCCATCTCATCTACTCTTCTCTTCTCCCCCTCCCCGCTCTCCTATTCTCCCCCCTCTCCACACCCCCCCCTCTCTTCTCCTCTTTTGCCCCTCTTCAACCACTCTTCTCCCCTCTCATCTTTTCCAACCCTCTCCTCCCCTTCCCCACTTCTGCCCCTCTCTTCCCCCTCTCATTCTCCCTCCACTCCTCTCCTCTTCTCCTTTTCTCCCTCTTCTACCCCTCTCTTCTCCTCTCCTCCACCTCTACCCTTCTCTCCCTCTCTTCTCCTCCCCCTCTTCTCCTCTTCTCCCCACCTCTTCTCCTCTTTTCCCCACCTCTTCTCCTCTCCTCCCCCTCTCCTCCCTCTCTTCTCTTCTCTCCCCCTCATCTCCTCTTCTCACCCTCTTGTCTTTACCCCCTCCCCTCTCAACATGGATCTAGTCCAATCAGACGTGTCTCACCTCAACATGGATCTAGTCCAATCAGACGTGTCTCACCTCAACATGGATCTAGTCCAATCAGACGTGTCTCACCTCAACATGGATCTAGTCCAATCAGACGTGTCTCACCTCAACATGGATCTAGTCCAATCAGACGTGTCTCACCTCAACATGGATCTAGTCCAATCAGACGTGTCTCACCTCAACATGGATCTAGTCCAATCAGACGTGTCTCACCTCAACATGGATCTAGTCCAATCAGACGTGTCTCACCTCAACATGGATCTAGTCCAATCAGACGTGTCTCACCTCAACATGGATCTAGTCCAATCAGACGTGTTCACACTGATATTGATCTAATAGGCAACAGTGACTTTTTTAATGCAACAGAATAAACACTAAAAAACACATTACATTTCAATAGGTGCAATAACTTATCTCTGTACACTATTCTGATTAGATACTATTTAATGCTGAGTTTGGACACAGGTTTTTATAGGAACACTAAGGCACCTGGATCACATATTGAGATGTGCCTTTAGTTAAGTAAATCAGTTGTTACATGAGGTGACAGTTGTAGGACTGTTAACAAAGTGGCTGAATTGTCAAAGACCGTAGCCTGAGGTCACCCAAAGAAAAGAATTCCAGAACTTTCTCTTGTAAAGAATTACAAATCTACCACTTTCATATAAACCCCTCGATACACAGCAGAACATCTACACTGAATCCATCCACCAAACATCCTGATTTGTTTTAATCAACACTTTTTATGACACTAAAATAACCTTCAACTACAGTATATATGAAGGGATTATTGTCATTGTTACATTATATAGGCTACAGTAAGTTCTATTCTTCCATTTTAAATAACAGGCTCTCCCACCATCTAGAATCATCAGGTCTGCTTGCAGATGAACAGAATGTCTTGGAAAGACAGACCTTTAGACCTCATAGGCCTGTCCAATACATTGTTGATTTTTATTATTTATACTTTCCTTACAAGTTGGGATTTAAATTGATGTACACACTGATGTCTCAGTGAAAATGTATTATAAAACTATTTAGAAAACGTCACTCAAATCCTGTTAAAATGTATATAGAGGTATTAGTCTCATGCTACAGTATATAAATGATATTGTTCCATTTTAAACAGCCTAACAGGCTCTCCCACCATCTCTAATGATCTGGTCTGCTTGATGATGAACTAAATGTAGACCACAGCATGATTATTATATGACTACCACATCTCTGTACCCCCACACACACAATCCATGTTTGGCAGATGTTCTTTTCATTTACAAATTAACCTTTAGCCTACCATTTCTGCGGCCGTGTGGAAATCTGTAACGTCCGATCAGTTTGGCCTTTAAACTGTGGAAAGATGAGACTCAGGAACACGATGATGTTCTCCGTTTTGCTCTACGACCCCATAAGCATCGTCTGAAGTCATACAGTCCATCTGCCAACTTCTGTCTGTAGTGTCAGAACCGTTTGGACTACACACTAACATGACCCCACTATGGAAAGGTGAGTCTCTCAGGAACACATACAGGTTGTATTGATCTAGGACACACTAACATGACCCCACTATGGAAAGGTGAGTCTCTCAGGAACACATACAGGTTGTATTGATCTAGGACACACTAACATGACCCCACTATGGAAAGGTGAGTCTCTCAGGAACACGTACAGGTTGTATTGATCTAGGACACACTAACATGACCCCACTATGGAAAGGTGAGTCTCTCAGGAACACGTACAGGTTGTATTGATCTAGGACACACTAACATGACCCCACTATGGAAAGGTGAGTCTCTCAGGAACACGTACAGGTTGTTTTGATCTAGGACGCCCACAAGCTTTACAAGACTCGTCTGAAGGTCTCCTGGTACCAGTTTAACACATTTATGGAAGTATATATGGAGATAGTTTAGTGTAAAAAATAAGGGGTGAAATACATGTAAAATATTAATATTAGTTTCCTGATCGTTTTCCCCCCAAAATATAAAAATCCCAAGACTATTTGGCCCCAAACAGACATTACATGGTGACAGACTATCTGATTGAAAACTGGGGAAAAAATGTACAATATACAAATGAAGTGAGCCTTGCTATTGAGAAAGGATTGAAACAGGCAGAGAGAAGACAGGCTATGTGCCCACTGCCACAAAATGAGGTGGAAACTGAGCTGTACTTTCTAACCTCCTGCCAAATGTACAACGATATAAGAGACACATATTTCCCTCAGATTACAAAGACCCCAAAATAATTTGAAAACAAATATAACATTGACAAGCTCCTGTATCTGTTAGGTGAAATACCACAGTGTGCAATCATGTCAGCAGAATGTGTGACCTGTTGTGATGAGAACAGGGTAACCAGTGGAGAACAAACACCACAGTAAATAAAACCTAGGACTAGATTTATCACTTTAGTTCATTTCCCTTGACATTTCTACTTCTACTTTTTGTACACACAGCTCAGACTCTCCTACACACACCAGCTGACAGAGGGCCCTAGTGGAGCCGGCTGGCTGAGAGGGCCCTAGTGGAGCCAGCTGGTTGAGAGGGCCATAGTGGATTCAGCTGGTTGAGAGGGCCATAGTGGAGCCAGCTGGATGAGAGGGCCCTAGTGTAGCCAGCTGGTTGAGAGGGCCCTAGTGTAGCCAGCTGGTTGAGAGGGCCCTAGTGTAGCCAGCTGGTTGAGATGGCACTAGTGTAGCCAGCTGGATGAGAGGGCCCTAGTGGAGCCAGCTGGTTGAGAGGGCCCTAGTGGAGCCAGCTGGTTGAGAGGGCACTAGTGTAGCCAGCTGGTTGAGATGGCACTAGTGTAGCCAGCTGGTTGAGAGGGCACTAGTGTAGCCAGCTGGTTGAGAGGGCACTAGTGTAGCCAGCTGGTTGAGAGGGCACTAGTGTAGCCAGCTTGTTGAGAGGGCCTTAGTGTAGCCAGCTGGTTGAGAGGGCCCTAGTGTAGCCAGCTGGTTGAGAGGGCACTAGTGTAGCCAGCTGGATGAGAGGGCCCTAGTGTAGCCAGCTGGATGAGAGGGCCCTAGTGGAGCCAGCTGGTTGAGAGGGCCCTAGTGTAGCCAGCTGGTTGAGAGGGCCCTAGTGTAGCCAGCTGGTTGAGATGGCACTAGTGTAGCCAGCTGGTTGAGAGGGCACTAGTGTAGCCAGCTGGTTGAGAGGGCACTAGTGTAGCCAGCTGGTTGAGAGGGCACTAGTGTAGCCAGCTTGTTGAGAGGGCCTTAGTGTAGCCAGCTGGTTGAGAGGGCCCTAGTGTAGCCAGCTGGTTGAGAGGGCACTAGTGTAGCCAGCTGGTTGAGAGGGCACTAGTGGAGCCAGCTGGTTGAGAGGGCCCTAGTGGAGCCAGCTGGTTGAGAGGGCCCTAGTGGAACCAGCTGGTTGAGAGGGCACTAGTGGAACCAGCTGGTTGAGAGGGCACTAGTGTAGCCAGCTGGTTGAGAGGGCCCTAGTGTAGCCAGCTGGTTGAGAGGGCACTAGTGTAGCCAGCTGGTTGAGAGGGCACTAGTGTAGCCAGCTGGTTGAGAGGGCCCTAGTGTAACCAGCTGGTTGAGAGGGCACTAGTGTAGCCAGCTGGTTGAGAGGGCCCTAGTGTAACCAGCTGGTTGAGAGGGCCCTAGTGTAGCCAGCTGGTTGAGAGGGCCCTAGTGTAACCAGCTGGTTGAGAGGGCCCTAGTGTAGCCAGCTGGTTGAGAGGGCCCTAGTGGTACCGGGGTACCGGTGCAGAGTCAATGTGCGGGTCACCGGTGTCAAGGTTATTGAGGTAATATGTACATGTAGGTAGAGTTATTAAAGTGACTATACATAGATAATAACAGAGAGTAGCAGCAGCGTAGGCGAAGGGGGGGACAATGCAAATAGTCTGGGTAGCCATTTGATTAGATGTTCAGGAGTCTTATGGCTTGGGTGTAGAAGATGTTTAGAAGCCTCTTGGACCTAGACTTGGTGCTCCGGAACCGCTTGCCGTGCGGTAGCAGAGAGAACAGTCTATGACTAGGGTGACTGGAGTCTTTGACCATTTTTATGGCCTTCCTCTGACACCGCCTGGTATAGAGGTCCTGGATGGCAGGAAGCTTGACCCAGTGATGTACTGGGTCGTACGCACTACCCTCTATAGTGTCATGTGGTCAGAGGTCGATCAGTTGCCATACCAGGCAGTGATGCAACCCGTCAGGATGCTCTCGATGGTGCAGCTGTAGAACCTTTTGAGGATCTGAGGACCCATGCCAAATCTTTTCAGTCTCCTTTTGTCGTGCCTTCTTCACGACTGTCTTCGTGTGTTTGGATCAAGTTAGGATGTTGGTGATGTGGACACCAAGGAAGTTGAAGCTCTCAACCTGCTCCACTACAGCCCCGTTGATGAGAATGGGGACGTGCTCGGTCCTCCTTTTCCTGTCTTTCACAATCATCTCCTTTGTCTTGATTACGTTGAGGGAGAGATTGTTGTCCTGGCACCACACGGCCAGGTCTCTGACCTCCTCTCTATAGGCTGTCGCACTGTTGTCAGTGATCAGGCCTACCACTGTTGTGTCATCGGCAAACTTAATGATGGTGTTGGAGTCATGCCTCGGCGAGCAGTCATGAGTGAACAGGGAGTACAGGAGGGGACTGAGCACACAGCCCCCGTGTTGAGGATCAGCGTGGCGGATGTGTTGTTACCTAACCTTACCACCTGGTGGCGGCCCATCAGGAAGTCCAGGATCCAGTTGCAGAGGGGGGTGTTCAGTCCCAGGGTCCTTAGCTTTGTGATGAGCTTTGAGGGCACTATGGTGTTGAACGCTGAGCTGTAGTCAATGAATAGCATTCTCACATAGGTGTTCTTTTTGTCCAGGTGGGAAAGGGCAGTGTTGAGTGCAGCAGAGATTGCATCATCTGTGGATCTGTTGGGACGGTATGCAAATTGGAGTGGGTCTAGGGTTTCTGGGATGATGGTGTTGATGTGAGCCATGACCAGCCTTTCAAATCACTTCATGGCTACAGACGTGAGTACTACGGGTCGGTAGTCATTTAGGCAGGTTACCTTGGTGTTCTTGGACACAGGGACTATGGTGGTCTGATTGAAACATGTGGTGGATCTAATTTAATACATTTGCTTCTGTCTGTTTTTTAAATAATTCAATTCAAAGGTCAGGGTCAAGCTGAGCCGGACCAAGAGTGGAAGAGTGGAAAAGGTTACTGGTTGTGATGACATCACTGGTGAGAAGTCAGTTATGAAAAGATATTGAGTTGACTGCATGTTATTCTGTCAGCCCCATCTCTGTTGACATCTCCCTCTCTCTCCATCTCCCCTCCTCCTCTGTCCCATAGCCGCATCAAGTAGTTTGGGTGTGTATAAATACAGCTAAACCTAGGGTATGACAAAATGGGGTGTGTAGAAATACAGCTAAACCTAGGGTATGGCTAAATGGGGTGTGTAGAAATACAGCTAAACCTAGGGTATGGCTAAATGGGGTGTGGAGAAATACAGCTAAACCTAGGGTATGGCTAAATGGGGTGTGTAGAAATACAGCTAAACCTAGGGTATGGCTAAATGTGGTGTGTATAAATACAGCTAAACCTAGGGTATGGCTAAATGGGGTGTGTAGAAATACAGCTAAACCTAGGGTATGGCTAAATGGGGTGTGTAGAAATACAGCTAAACCTAGGGCATGGCTAAATGGGATGTGTATAAATACAGCTAAACCTAGGGTATGGCTAAATGGGGTGTGTAGAAATACAGCTAAACCTAGGGTATGGCTAAATGGGGTGTGTAGAAATACAGCTAAACCTAGAGTATGGCTAAATGGGATGTGTATAAATACAGCTAAACCTAGAGTATGGCTAAATGGGATGTGTATAAATACAGCTAAACCTAGGGTATGGCTAAATGGGATGTGTATAAATACAGCTAAACCTAGGGTATGGCTAAATGGGGTGTGTATAAATACAGCTAAACCTAGGGTATGGCTAAATGGGGTGTGTAGAAATACAGCTAAACCTAGGGTATGGCTAAATGGGGTGTGTATAAATACAGCTAAACCTAGGGTATGGCTAAATGGGGTGTGTAGAAATACAGCTAAACCTAGGGTATGGCTAAATGGGGTGTGTATAAATACAGCTAAACCTAGGGTATGGCTAAATGGGGTGTGTAGAAATACAGCTAAACCTAGGGTATGGCTAAATGGGGTGTGTAGAAATACAGCTAAACCTAGGGTATGGCTAAATGGGGTGTGTATAAATACAGCTAAACCTAGGGTATGGCTAAATGGGGTGTGGAGAAATACAGCTAAACCTAGGGTATGGCTAAATGGGGTGTGTAGAAATACAGCTAAACCTAGGGTATGGCTAAATGGGGTGTGTAGAAATACAGTTAAACCTAGGGTATGGCTAAATGGGGTGTGTAGAAATACAGCTAAACCTAGCGCATGGCTAAACGGGGTGTGTATAAATACAGCTAAACCTAGGGTATGGCTAAATGGGGTGTGTAGAAATACAGCTAAACCTAGGGTATGGCTAAATGGGGTGTGTAGAAATACAGCTAAACCTAGGGTATGGCTAAATGGGGTGTGTAGAAATACATCTAAACCTAGGGTATGGCTAAATGGGGTGTGTAGAAATACAGCTAAACCTAGGGTATGGCTAAATGGGGTGTGTAGAAATACAGCTAAACCTAGGGTATGGCTAAATGGGGTGTGTATAAATCCCCCCACCAGTTGAAGCTAATTTACTGTACATAAAAACTCTAAAATAAAGTAGTAAAAAATAGGTATTGTAACGGCTTTCGTCGTTGGATGGAAGAGAGGAGGACCAAATCGCAGCGTGGTACGTTTCCATATTTATTGGAACACTTATTAAACACGAACAAAACAATAAACAGAATGAAACCAACGACGCTACAGACCTGAACATGTGAACCTAGTGAAAACAAAGAACGCAATGAACAGGAACAATCACCCACAAACAAACAGTGAACACAGCCTACCTAAATATGGTTCCCAATCAGAGACAACGTAAAACACCTGCCTCTGATTGAGAACCATATCAGGCCAATCAGACACACCTAAACCAATGAGACACAAAACATAGAATATACCCACCCAGCTCACGTCCTGACCAACTAAACAAAGACTAAACAAAGGAAATAAAGTCAGGAACGTGACAGGTATTGTGTGAACAATAGATTAGTAAGGGGGAAAAACAACAGTAAAAAGACAGTGAATAATAACAGTAGTGAGGCAAAATACAGTAGAGAGGCTATATACAGTAGAGAGGCTATATACAGTAGAGAGGCTATATACAGTAGAGAGGTTATATACAGTAGAGGCTATATACAGTAGAGGCTATATACAGTAGAGGCTATATACAGTAGAGAGGTTAGATACAGTAGTGAGGCTATATACAGTAGTGAGGCTATATACAGTAGTGAGGCTATACACAGTAGAGAGGCTATATACAGTAGAGAGGTTATATACAGTAGAGAGGTTATATACAGTAGAGGCTATATACAGTAGAGAGGCTATATACAATAGAGGCTATATACAGTAGAGAGGTTATATACAGTAGAGAGGTTATATACAGTAGTGAGGCTATATACAGTAGAGAGGTTATATACAGTAGAGAGGTTATATACAGTAGTGAGGCTATATACAGTTTTATTTTTATTTATTTATTTCACCTTTATTTAACCAGGTAGGCTAGTTGAGAACAAGTTCTCATTTACAACTGCGACCTGGCCAAGATAAAGAAAAGCAATTCGACACATACAACAACACAGAGTTACACATGGAATAAACAAAACATACAGTCAATAATACAGTAGAACAAAAGAAAACAAAAAGTCTATATACAGTGAGTGCAAATGAGGTAAGTTAAGGAAATAAATATGCCATGGTGGCGAAGTAATGACAATATTGCAATTAAACACTGGAATGGTAGATCGGCAGAAGATGAATGTGCGGTAGAGATACTGGGGTGCAAAGGAGCAAAATAAATAAATAAATACCAGTATGGGGATGAGGTAGGTAGATAGATGGGCTGTTTACAGATGGGCTATGTACAGGTGCAGTGATCTGTAAGCTGCTCTGACAGCTGGTGCTTAAAGCTAGTGAGGGAGATATGAGTCTCCAGCTTCAGAGATTTTTGCAATTCGTTCCAGTCATGGGCAGCAGAGAACTGGAAGGAAAGACGACCAAAGGAGGAATTGGCTTTGAGGGTGACCAGTGAGATATACCTGCTGGAGCGCGTGCTACGAGTGGGTGCTGCTATGGTGACCAGTGAGCTGAGATAAGGTGGGGCTTTACCTTGCAAAGACTTATAGATGACCTGTAGCCAGTGGGTTTGGCGACGAGTATGAAGCGAGGGCCAACCAACGAGAGCGTACAGGTCGCAATGGTGGGTAGTGTATGGGGCTTTGGTGACAAAACGGATGGCACTGTGATAGACTGCATCCAGTTTGTTGAGTAGAGTGTTGGAGGCTATTTTATAGATGACATCACCGAAGTCGAGGATCGGTCAGTTTTACGAGGGTATGTTTGGCAGCATGAGTGAAGGATGCTTTGTTGCGATATAGGAAGCCGATTCTAGATTTAATTTTGGATTGGAGATGCTTAATGTGAGTCTGGAAGGATAGTTTACAGTCTAACCAGACACCCAGGTATGTGTAGTTGTCCACATATTCTAAATCAGAGCCGTCCAGAGTAGTGATGCTGGACGGGCGAGCAGGTGCGGGCAGTGTTCGATTTAATAGCATGCATTTAGTTTTACTTGCGTTTAAGAGCAGTTGGAGGCCACGGAAGGAGAGTTGTATGGCATTGAAGCTCGTCTGGAGGTTAGTTAACACAGTGTCCAAGGAGGGGCCAGAAGTATACAGAATGGTGTCGTCTGCGTAGAGGTGGATCAGAGAATCACCAGCAGCAAGAGCAACATCATTGATGTATACAGAAAAGAGAGTCGGCCCGAGAATTGAACCCTGTGGCACACCCATAGAGACTGTCAGAGGTCCGGACAACAGGCCCTCCGATTTGACACACTGAACTCTATCAGAGAAGTAGTTGGTAAACCAGGCGAGGCAATAATTTGAGAAACCAAGGCTGTTGAGTCTGCCAATAAGAATGTTGTCTTGGCCAGGTCGATGAAAGCCTTGGCCAGGTCGATGAATACGGCTGCACAGTAATGTCTTTTATCGATGGCGGTTATGATGTCGTTTAGAACCTTGAGCGTGGCTGAGGTGCACCCATGACCAGCTCTGAAACCAGATTGCATAGCGGCGAAGGTACGATGGGATTCGAAATGGTCAGTAATCTGTTTGTTAACTTGGCTTTCGAAGACCTTAGAAAGACAGGGTAGGATAGATATAGGTCTGTAGCAGTTTGGGTCTAGAGTGTCACCCCCTTTGAAGAGGGGGATGACCCCTGCAGCTTTCCAATCTTTGGGAATCTCAGACGATACGAAAGAGAGGTTGAACAGGCTAGTAATAGGGGTTGCAACAATTTCGGCAGATAATTTTAGAAAGAGAGGGTCCAGATTGTCTAGCCCGGCTGATTTGTAGGGGTCCAGATTTTGCAGCTCTTTCAGAACATCAGCTATCTGGATTTGGGTAAAGGAGAAATGGTGGGGGCTTTGGTGGGTTGCTGTGGAGGGTGCCGGGCAGTTGACCGGGGTAGGGGTAGCCATGTGGAAAGCATGGCCAGCCGTAGAGAAATGCTAATTGAAATTCTCAATTATAGTGGATTTATCGGTGGTGACAGTATTTCCTAGCCTCAGTGCAGTGGGCAGCTGGGAGGAGGTGCTCTTATTCTCCATGGACTTTACAGTGTCACAGAAATTTTTTGAGTTAGTACTACAGGATGCAAATTTCTGTTTGAAAAAGCTAGCCTTAGCTTTTCTAACTGCCTGTGTATATTTGTTCCTAATTTCCCTGAAAAGTTGCATATCACGGGGGCTATTCGATGCTAATGCAGAACGCTACAGGATGTTTTTGTGCTGGTCAAGGGCAGACAGGTCTGGAGTGAACCAAGGACTATATCTATTCCTAGTTCTACATTTTTTGAGAGGGGCATGCTTATTTAAGATGGTGAGGAAGGCACTTTTAAAGAATAGCCAGGCATCATCTACTGACGGGATGAGGTCAATGTCATTCCAGGATACCCCGGCCAGGTCGATTAGAAAGGCCTGCTCGCAGAAGTGTTTCAGGGAGCGTTTGACAGTGATGAGGGGTGGTCGTTTGGTCGCAGACCCATTACGGATGCAGGCAATGAAGCAGTGATCGCTGAGATCTTGATTGAAAACAGCATAGGTGTATTTGGAGGGCGAATTAGTTAGGATGACATCTATGAGGGTGCCCGTGTTTACTGATTTGGGGTTGTACCTGGTAGGTTCATTGATAATTTGTGTGAGATTGAGGGCATCAAGCTTAGTTTGTAGGATGGCCGGGGTGTTAAGCATGTCCCAGTTTAGATCACCTAGCAGCACGAGCTCAGAAGATAGATGGGGGGCAATCAATTCACATATGGTATCGAGGGCACAGCTGGGGGCAGAGGGAGGTCTATAGCAAGCGGCAACAGTGAGAGACTTGTTTCTGGAAAGGTGAATTTTTAGAAGTAGAAGCTCAAATTGTTTGGGTACAGACTTAGATAGTAATACAGAACTCTGCATCTTTGCAGTAGATTGCAACACCGCCCCCTTTGGCAGTTCTATCTTGGCGGAAAACGTTATAGTTAGCAATGGAGATTTCAGGGTTTTTGGTGGTTTTCCTCAGCCAGGATTCAGACACGGCAAGGACATCAGGGTTGGCGGAGTGTGCTAAAGCAGTGAGTAAAGCAAACTTAGGTAGGAGGCTTCTAATGTTAACATGCATGAAACCAAGGCTTTTACGGTTACAGAAGTCAACAAATGAGAGCACCTGGGGGGTGGGAGTAGAGGTAGGCACTGCAGGACCTGGATTAACCTCCACATCATCAGAGGAACAGAGGAGAAGTAGGATAAGGATACGGCTAAATGCTATAAGAACTTGCCGTCTAGCACGTTCAGAACAGAGAGTAAAAGGAGCAGGTTTCTGGGCACAATAGCATAGATTCAAGGCATAGTGTACAGACAAAGGTAAGGTAGGATGTGAGTACATTGGGGGTAAACCTAGGCATTGAGTAATGAAGAGAGAGATATAGTCACTAGAGATGTTTAAACCAGGTGATGTCATCGCATATGTAGGAGGTGGGACAACATGGTTGGTTAAGGCATATTGAGCAGGGCTAGAGGCTGTACAGTGAAATAAGACAGTACTCACTAACCAGGACAGTAATGGATGAGGCATATTGATATTAGAGAGAGGCATGCGTAGCCAAGTGAACATATGGGTCCAGTGAGTGGTTGGGCTGGCTGGGGACACGGCGATTCAGACAGTTAGCAGGCCGGGGCTAAACAAGCTAGCAGCTAGTAGACTGGGGCAAGCTAGCAGTTAGCAGGCCGGGTTAGCAAGCAAGCAGTTAGCAAGGGCTAGCAGTTAGCAGACCGGGCAGGCAAGCTAGCAATTAGCAGACCGGGTTAGCAAGCAAGCAGATAGCAGGGGCTAGAAAGTTAGCCTTTGGGGGACGTCGCGATGGGGGTAAGTCTGTTTTTGCCTCTTCGTCCGGTGACGTCGATATACCAGTCGTGGAATTAGTAGGGTTCCAAGTAGCTCTAGGTAGCTAGCAGGCCTAGCTGGTTAGCATAATTGGCCTTCAGCGGGCGTCGCGCCTGAGGGGCCTGTTGGAGTCCTCGGGCAGATTATGTCGGTATTCCAGTCGTAGGGGATCTGCGGGGTTCCATGCCCCGTACCGGCTGTAGAGGGGGTCCGGATATTGTAGCCCAGGAGTATACTTCGGTGGTAGCACAGGAGCCCTGGCCGGGCTAGCTTCAAGCTAATTGGTGCTTGCTCTGGGATGGAAACGCTAGCCAGGAGTAGTCATCCGGGATTGCGGTTAGCTAGTTGTGAAGATCCAGATGAAAATGTTCAGTTTGCGGTAGGAATCCGGGGATAAAAATAACAGGTCCGTTATGCTCTGATTAGAGTCACGTTGTTCGAACTGGCGAGAGCTTTCCGAGCTGAAGGTTAGCTGATGACCGCTGGCAATGGTTTGCTGACTGATAGCTGGTAATTAGCTGGCTAGCTTCAGTTGAGGAATTCCAGATCCGAAGTAAATCTAAATACTTTAGGGAAAAAAAGCAGATCCACGCCACATTGGGTGAGGCGGGTTGCAGGAGAGTATTTAGATGTTGAGGTTTAGCAAAATATTTTAAAGGATATGCGACGAAAAAGATGTAAAACGATATATACAAGGGACACGACAGGACAAAGACGTGTGACTGCTACGCCATCTTGGAACAATTGAGAGGCTATATACAGTAGAGAGTAGAGACAGTAGAGAGGCTATATACAGTAGAGAGGCTATATACAGTAGAGAGGCTATATACAGTAGAGAGGCTATATACAGTACCGAGGTTATATACAGTAGAGAGGTTATATACAGTAGAGAGGATATATACAGTAGAGAGGATATATACAGTCGTGAGGTTATATACAGTGGAGAGGCTATATACAGTAGAGAGGCTATATACAGTAGAGAGGTTATATACAGTAGAGGCTATATACAGTAGAGGCTATATACAGTAGAGAGGCTATATACAGTAGAGAGGCTATATACAGTAGAGAGGCTATATACAGTGGAGAGGCTATATACAGTAGAGGCTATATACAGTGGAGAGGCTATATACAGTAGAGGATATATACAGTAGAGGCTATATACAGTAGAGAGGCTATATACAGTAGAGAGGCTATATACAGTAGAGAGGCTATATACAGTAGAGAGGCTATATACAGTAGAGAGGTTATATACAGTAGGAAGGCTATAACAGTAGCGAGGCTATATACAGTAGAGGCTATATACAGTAGTGAGGCAATATACAGTAGAGAGGCTACATACAGTAGCGAGGCTACATACAGTAGCGAGGCTATATACAGTAGCGAGGCTATATACAGTGGCAAGACTATATACAGTAGAGAGGCTATATACAGTAGAGAGGCTATATACAGTAGAGAGGCTATATACAGTAGTGAGGCTATATACAGTAGTGAGGCTATATACAGTAGTGAGGCTATATACAGTGGAGAGGCTATATACAGTAGAGGCTATATACAGTAGAGAGGCTATATACAGTAGAGAGGCTATATACAGTAGAGAGGCTATATACAGTAGAGGCTATATACAGTAGAGGCTATATACAGTAGAGGTTATATACAGGAGAGGCTATATACAGTAGTGAGGCTATATACAGTAGAGGCTATATACAGTAGAGGCTATATACAGTAGAGAGGCTATATACAGTAGAGAGGTTATATACAGTAGAGGCTATATACAGTAGGGAGGCTATAACAGTAGCGAGGCTATATACAGTAGCGAGGCTATATACAGTAGAGATGCTATATACAGTAGAGAGGCTACATACAGTAGCGAGGCTACATACAGTAGCGAGGCTATATACAGTGGCAAGACTATATACAGTAGAGAGGCTATATACAATAGAGAGGCTATATACAGTAGTGAGGCTATATACAGTAGAGAGGCTATATACAATAGAGAGGCTATATACAATAGAGGCTATATACAGTAGAGAGGTGATATACAGTAGAGAGGCGATATACAGTAGCGAGGCGATATACAGTAGCGAGGCTATATACAGTAGAGATGCTATATACAGTAGTGAGGCTATATACAGTAGAGAGGCTACATACAGTAGCGAGGCTATATACAGTGGCAAGACTATATACAGTAGAGAGGCTATATACAGTAGTGAGGCTATATACAGTAGAGAGGCTATATACAATAGAGAGGCTATATACAATAGAGGCTATATACAATAGAGGCTATATACAGTAGAGAGGCTATATACAGTAGAGAGGCTATATACAGTGGAGAGGCTATATACAGTGGAGAGGCTATATACAGTGGAGAGGCTATCTCCAGTAGAGAGGTTATATACAGTAGCGAGGCTATATACAGTAGCGAGGCTATATACAGTAGCGAGGCTATATACAGTAGAGAGGCTATATACAGTAGTGAGGCTATATACAGTAGAGAGGCTACATACAGTAGCGAGGCTATATACAGTAGCGAGGCTATATATATACAGTAGCGAGGCTATATACAGTAGCGAGGCTATATACAGTAGCGAGGCTATATACAGTGGCAAGACTATATACAATAGAGAGGCTATATACAGTAGCGAGGCTATATACAGTAGCGAGGCTATATACAGTAGAGAGGCTATATCTTCATCGGGATAGGGGGCAGTGTTTCCACTTTGAACAAATTGCGTGCCCAAACGACATTTCCTCCTACTCTGTTCCAGAAGGTAATACATGCATATTATTATTACTATTGTATAGAAAACACTCTGAAGTTTCTAAAACTGTTTGAATTATTTCTGTAAGTATAACAGAACTCATTTGGCAGACAAAAACCTGAGAAGAGGTCAAAACAGGAAATGAGAACTCGATTTTCAAAACAGTGTCAAATGGTACCCCTTCTAGATATGACTGAACAAACACTGCCTAGGGCTTCCACTAGATGTCGCCGTCTTTAGATTTTAGTCTTATGATTCTACTATAAAGGAGGGGCTCATAGGAGCTGTTTTAGTGAGTGGTCGTCAGAATTCTCAGTCTGGATTTGCGCGAGAGGGAGAGAGAGAACTCTCGTTCCAATGCTCTTTCTTCAGACAATGAAATTCTCCGGTTGGATCCTTATTGATGATTCATGTAAAACACATACTAAATATGGATTGCAAACATCATTTGACCTGTTTCTACGACCTGTAACGGAACTTTTTGAGTTTTTGTCTGGAGGGATTTCTCGTGCGTCATGAAAATGGATTCCTGGGCTGAACATGCTAACAACAAGTGGCTAAATGATGGGCTTTATGGAACTTTTCAGTCATTTCTGTCGATCTGGGAATCCTGGGAGTGCCTTCTGATGAAGTAATTCGAAGGTAAGTGCATATTTATAGTGTTTTTGTAGCTTTTGTTGATGCCAAAATGGCGACTATTTCTTTGGCTGGATTGTGCTCTAAACGCCGTTCTCAGATTAATCTTTTTCCGTAAAGTTTATTTTGAAATGTGACACAGCGGTTGCATAGAGGATAAGTTTATCTTTAATTATGTGAATAACACTTGCATCTTTTATCAATGTTTATTATGAGTATTTCTGCAAAATCACCAGATGTTTTGGAATCAAAACATTACTGCACGTAATGCGCCAATGTAAACTGAGATTTTTTTTATATATATATATGCACATTATCGAACAAAACATAAATGTATTGTGTAACATGATGTTATATGACTCATCTGATGAAGAATTTCAAAGGTTAGTGATTAATTCTATCTCTATTTGGGGGTTTTGTGAAAGTACCTGTGCTGTGAAAGAAATGTCTGTGCTTTTTTGGATTTGGTGGTGAGCTAACATAAATATACGTGGTGTTTTCGCTATAAAACATTTTATAAATCGGACATGTTGGCTGGATTCACAAGATGTTTATCTTTCATTTGCTGTATTGGACTTGTTAATGTGTGAAAGTTAAATATTTCTAAAAAATATTTTAGAATTTCGCGCGCTGCCTTTTCAGTGGAATGTGGGGGGACAGGATATACAGGCACTGGTTAGTCGGGCTAATTGAGGTAGTATGTGCAAGAATGTATAGTTAAGGTGACTATGCACATATGATAAACAGAAAGTACCAGCAGCGTAAAAGTCCGGGTAGCCATTTGATGACCTGTTCAGGAGTCTTACGGATTGGGGGTAAAAACTGTTGATAAGCCTTTTGGTCCTAGACTTGGCACTCCGGTAACGCTTGCCGTGCGGTGGTAGAGAGAACAGTCTATGACTGGGGTGGCTGGTTCTTTGACAATTGTTTAGGGCCTTCCTCTGACACCGTGCAGCTTAGCCCCAGTGATGTACTGGGCCGTACTGGCACTACCCTCTGTAGGGCCATGCGGTCGGAACCTGAGCAGTTACCATACCAGGCAGTGATGCAACCAGTCAGGATGCTCTCGATGTTGCAGCTGTAGAACCTTTTGAGGATCCGAGGACCCATGCCAAATACTTTTAGTTTCCTGAGTGGGAATAGGTTTTGTCGTGCCCTCTTTACGACTGTCTTGGTGTGTTTGGACCATTCTAGTTTGTTGGTGATGTGGACACCAAGGAACTTGAAGCTCTCAACCTGCTCCACTACAGCCCCGTCGATGAGAATGGGGGCTTGCTCGGTCCTCCTTTCCTTTAGTCCACAATCATCTCCTTAGTCTTGGTTACGTTGAGGGACAGGTTGTTATTCTGACACCACCCGGCCAGGTCTCTGACGTCCTCCCCATAGGCTTGTCGTTGTCGGGGATCAGGCATACCACTGTTCTGTCGTCTGCAAACTTAATGATGGTGTTGGAGTCGTGCCTGGCCACGCAGTCGTGGGTGAACAGGGAGTACAGGAGGGGACTGAGCACGAAACCCTGAGGGGCTCCAGTGTTGAGGTTCAGTGTGGCAGATGTGTTGCTACCTACCCTCACTACCTGGGGGCGGCCCGTCAGGAAGTCCAGGATCCAGTTGTAGAGGGAGGTGTTTAGTCCCAAGATCCTTAGCTTAGTGATGAGGTTTGAGGAGACTATGGTGTTGAACGCTGAGCTGTAGTCAATGAACAGCATTCTCACATAGGTGTTCCTTTTGTCCAGGTGGGAAAGGGCAGTGTTAAGTGTAATAGAGATTGCATCATATTTTGCAAAGCAGACTTCCAAGCTAAACAGTCATCATGAGAGGCTGGCAGAGGAGAGGCTGCAAACAGAAACACCTTTGATGAGGGGACTGATCAACATCAGATAGATCTGTGGGAAATCTGTCAATGGCAAAGTTATAAGTCTGGTTCATGTTCAGTTACCTGTGATGGTGAGGGAGAGGAACTCGCTCTCAGAGGAGAAGTTGTGAGAGAAAACATAATTGTCATAAACACAGCTGTAGTTCCCTTGGTGGGAGTCATCTGCAGCAGGGAAGAGGAAGGCAGCAGAGTGATTGACAGCTGGCTGGGTCTGGGTTCTGTTGGAGCCGGTGAACGTGAGGAGGAAGGAGCCTCCTGGGTACTGTGGCTGAGTGGAGCAGGTGATGGTGAAGTTGTAGCCCCTGAACACCTCGGGCCCCTGTTGGCCCCTGGAGACCCCTCCCATTGAGTCAGTCAGGGAGATATCAGGCTGGACCAGGAGATCTGTAACAAATCAAATCAAAGTGTATTTGTCACGCGCACCGAATACAACAGGTGTAGACCTGACAGTGAAATGCTTACTTACAGGCCCTAACCAACAGTGCAATTTTTAAGTAAAAAAATAGATATTATGTGAACAATAGATTAGTAAGGGGGAAAAACAACAGTAAAAAGACAGTGAATAAATACAGTAGTGAGGCAAAATACAGTAGAGAGGATATATACAGTAGAGAGGCTATATACAGTAGAGAGGCAAAATACAGTAGAGAGGTTATATACAGTAGAGAGGTTATATACAGTAGAGAGGCTATATTCAATAGAGGGGCTATATACAGTAGAGAGGCTATATACAGTAGAGAGGTTATATACAGTAGAGAGGCTATATTCAATAGAGGGGCTATATACAGTAGAGAGGCTATATACAGTAGAGAGGTTATATACAGTAGAGAGGCTATATTCAATAGAGGGGCTATATACAGTAGAGAGGCTATATACAGTAGAGAGGTTATATACAGTAGAGAGGCTATATTCAATAGAGGGGCTATATACAGTAGAGGCTATATACAGTAGAGAGGCTATATACAGTAGGGAGGCTATAACAGTAGCGAGGCTATATACAGTAGAGAGGCTATATACAGTAGGGAGGCTATAACAGTAGCGAGGCAATATACAGCAGAGAGGCTATATACAGAAGTGAGCCTATTCACAGTAGAGAGACGATAGACAGTAGAGAGGTTATATACAGTAGTGAGGCTATATACAGTAGAGAGGCTATATACAGTAGTGAGGCTATATACAGTAGCGAGGCTATATACAGTAGAGAGGCTATATACAGTAGTGAGGCTTTATACAGTAGCGAGGCTATATACAGTAGAGAGGCTATATACAGTAGAGAGGATATATACAGTAGCGAGGCTATATACAGTTGAGAGGCTATATACAGTAGTGAGGCTATATACAGTAGCGAGGCTATATACAGTAGCGAGGCTATATACAGTAGTGAGGCTATATACAGTAGTGAGGCTATATACAGTAGTGAGGCTATATACAGTAGCGAGGCTATATACAGTAGTGAGGCTATATACAGTAGTGAGGCTATATACAGTAGCGAGGCTATATACAGGCACTGGTTAGTCGGGCTAATTGAGGTTGTATGTGAAAGAATGTATAGTTAAGGTGACTATGCACATATGATAAACAGAAAGTACCAGCAGCGTAAAAGTCCGGGTAGCCATTTGATGACCTGTTCAGGAGTCTTACGGATTGGGGGTAAAAACTGTTGATAAGCCTTTTGGTCCTAGGCTTGGCACTCCGGTAACGCTTGCCGTGCATTGGTAGAGAGAACAGTCTATGACTGGGGTGGCTGGTTCTTTGACAACTTTTTAGGGCCTTCCTCTGACACCGTGCAGCTTAGCCCCAGTGATGTACTGGGCCGTACTGGCACTACCCTCTGTAGGGCCATGCGGTCGGAACCTGAGCAGTTACCATACCAGGCAGTGATGCAACCAGTCAGGATGCTCTCGATGTTGCAGCTGTAGAACCTTTTGAGGATCCGAGGACCCATGCCAAATACTTTTAGTTTCCTGAGTGGGAATAGGTTTTGTCGTGCCCTCTTTACGACTGTCTTGTCGTGTTTGGACCATTCTAGTTTGTTGGTGATGTGGACACCAAGGAACTTGAAGCTCTCAACCTGCTCCACTACAGCCCCGTCGATGAGAATGGGGGCGTGCTCGGTCCTCCTTTTCCTTTAGTCCACAATCATCTCCTTAGTCTTGGTTACGTTGAGGGACAGGTTGTTATTCTGACACCACCCGGCCAGGTCTCTGACGTCCTCCCCATAGGCTTGTCGTTGTCGGGGATCAGGCATACCACTGTTCTGTCGTCTGCAAACTTAATGATGGTGTTGGAGTCGTGCCTGGCCACGCAGTCGTGGGTGAACAGGGAGTACAGGAGGGGACTGAGCACGCGCCCCTGAGGGGCTCCAGTGTTGAGGATCAGTGTGGCAGATGTGTTGCTACCTACCCTCACTACCTGGGGGCGGCCCGTCAGGAAGTCCAGGATCCAGTTGTAGAGGGAGGTGTTTAGTCCCAAGATCCTTAGCTTAGTGATGAGGTTTGAGGAGACTATGGTGTTGAACGCTGAGCTGTAGTCAATGAACAGCATTCTCACATAGGTGTTCCTTTTGTCCAGGTGGGAAAGGGCAGTGTTAAGTGTAATAGAGATTGCATCATATTTTGCAAAGCAGACTTCCAAGCTAAACAGTCATCATGAGAGGCTGGCAGAGGAGAGGCTGCAAACAGAAACACCTTTGATGAGGGGACTGATCAACATCAGATAGATCTGTGGGAAATCTGTCAATGGCAAAGTTATAAGTCTGGTTCATGTTCAGTTACCTGTGATGGTGAGGGAGAGGAACTCGCTCTCAGAGGAGAAGTTGTGAGAGAAAACATAATTGTCATAAACACAGCTGTAGTTCCCTTGGTGGGAGTCATCTGCAGCAGGGAAGAGGAAGGCAGCAGAGTGATTGACAGCTGGCTGGGTCTGGGTTCTGTTGGAGCCGGTGAACGTGAGGAGGAAGGAGCCTCCTGGGTACTGTGGCTGAGTGGAGCAGGTGATGGTGAAGTTGTAGCCCCTGAACACCTCGGGCCCCTGTTGGCCCCTGGAGACCCCTCCCATTGAGTCAGTCAGGGAGATATCAGGCTGGACCAGGAGATCTGTAACAAATCAAATCAAAGTGTATTTGTCACGCGCACCGAATACAACAGGTGTAGACCTGACAGTGAAATGCTTACTTACAGGCCCTAACCAACAGTGCAATTTTTAAGTAAAAAAATAGATATTATGTGAACAATAGATTAGTAAGGGGGAAAAACAACAGTAAAAAGACAGTGAATAAATACAGTAGTGAGGCAAAATACAGTAGAGAGGATATATACAGTAGAGAGGCTATATACAGTAGAGAGGCAAAATACAGTAGAGAGGTTATATACAGTAGAGAGGTTATATACAGTAGAGAGGCTATATTCAATAGAGGGGCTATATACAGTAGAGAGGCTATATACAGTAGAGAGGTTATATACAGTAGAGAGGCTATATTCAATAGAGGGGCTATATACAGTAGAGAGGCTATATACAGTAGAGAGGTTATATACAGTAGAGAGGCTATATTCAATAGAGGGGCTATATACAGTAGAGAGGCTATATACAGTAGAGAGGTTATATACAGTAGAGGCTATATTCAATAGAGGGGCTATATACAGTAGAGGCTATATACAGTAGAGAGGCTATACACAGTAGTGAGGTTATATACAGCAGCGAGGCAATATACAGTAGAGAGGCTATATACAGTAGAGAGGCTATATACAGTAGAGAGGCTATATACAGTAGAGGCTATATACAGTAGAGAAGCTATATACAGTAGAGAGGCTATATACAGTAGTGAGGCTATATACAGTAGAGAGGCTATATACAGTAAGGAGGCTATAACAGTAGCGTGGCTATATACAGCAGAGAGGCTATATACAGAAGTGAGACTATACACAGTAGAGAGACGATAGACAGTAGAGAGGTTATATACAGTAGAGAGGCTATATACAGTAGTGAGGCTATATACAGTAGAGAGGCTATATACAGTAGCGAGGCTATATACAGTAGTGAGGCTATATACAGTGGCGAGGCTATATACAGTAGAGAGGCTATATACAGTGGCGAGGCTATATACAGTAGTGAGGCTATATACAGTAGTGAGGCTATATACAGTAGTGAGGCTATATACAGTAGTGAGGCTATATACAGTAGAGAGGCTATATACAGTAGAGAGGCTATATACAGTAGAGAGGCTATATACAGTAGAGAGGCTATATACAGTAGTGAGGCTATATAGAGTAGTGAGGCTATATACAGTAGAGAGGCTATATACAGTAGTGAGGCTATATACAGTAGAGAGGCTATATACAGTAGTGAGGCTATATACAGTAGAGGCTATATACAGTAGAGAGGCTATATACAGTAGAGAGGCTATATAGAGTAGTGAGGCTATATACAGCAGTGAGGCTAGACAGTAGAGAGGTTTTATACAGTAGGGAGGCTATAACAGTAGCGAGGCTATATACAGTAGAGAGGCTATATACAGTAGGGAGGCTATAACAGTAGCGAGGCTATATACAGTAGAGAGGCTATATACAGTAGTGAGGCTATATACAGTAGAGAGGCTATATACAGTAGGGAGGCTATAACAGTAGCGAGGCAATATACAGCAGAGAGGCTATATACAGAAGTGAGCCTATTCACAGTAGAGAGACGATAGACAGTAGAGAGGTTATATACAGTAGTGAGGCTATATACAGTAGAGAGGCTATATACAGTAGTGAGGCTATATACAGTAGCGAGGCTATATACAGTAGAGGCTATATACAGTAGTGAGGCTTTATACAGTAGCGAGGCTATATACAGTAGAGAGGCTATATACAGTAGAGAGACGATAGACAGTAGAGAGGTTATATACAGTAGAGAGGCTATATACAGTAGTGAGGCTATATACAGTAGAGAGGCTATATACAGTAGCGAGGCTATATACAGTAGTGAGGCTATATACAGTGGCGAGGCTATATACAGTAGAGAGGCTATATACAGTGGCGAGGCTATATACAGTAGTGAGGCTATATACAGTAGTGAGGCTATATACAGTAGAGAGGCTATATACAGTAGTGAGGCTATATACAGTAGTGAGGCTATATACAGTAGAGAGGCTATATACAGTAGAGAGGCTATATACAGTAGAGAGGCTATATACAGTAGTGAGGCTATATAGAGTAGTGAGACTATATACAGTAGAGAGGCTATATACAGTAGTGAGGCTATATACAGTAGAGAGGCTATATACAGTAGAGAGGCTATATACAGTAGAGAGGCTATATACAGTAGAGAGGCTATATACAGTAGAGGCTATATACAGTAGAGAGGCTATATAGAGTAGTGAGGCTATATACAGCAGTGAGGCTAGACAGTAGAGAGGTTTTATACAGTAGGGAGGCTATAACAGTAGCGAGGCTATATACAGTAGAGAGGCTATATACAGTAGGGAGGCTATATACAGTAGCGAGGCTATATACAGTAGAGAGGCTATATACAGTAGTGAGGCTATATACAGTAGAGAGGCTATATACAGTAGGGAGGCTATATACAGTAGGGAGGCTATAACAGTAGCGAGGCTATATACAGTAGAGAGGCTATATACAGTAGGGAGGCTATAACAGTAGCGAGGCAATATACAGCAGAGAGGCTATATACAGAAGTGAGCCTATTCACAGTAGAGAGACGATAGACAGTAGAGAGGTTATATACAGTAGTGAGGCTATATACAGTAGAGAGGCTATATACAGTAGTGAGGCTATATACAGTAGCGAGGCTATATACAGTAGAGAGGCTATATACAGTAGTGAGGCTTTATACAGTAGCGAGGCTATATACAGTAGAGAGGCTATATACAGTAGAGAGGATATATACAGTAGCGAGGCTATATACAGTTGAGAGGCTATATACAGTAGTGAGGCTATATACAGTAGCGAGGCTATATACAGGCACTGGTTAGTCGGGCTAATTGAGGTTGTATGTGAAAGAATGTATAGTTAAGGTGACTATGCACATATGATAAACAGAAAGTACCAGCAGCGTAAAAGTCCGGGTAGCCATTTGATGACCTGTTCAGGAGTCTTACGGATTGGGGGTAAAAACTGTTGATAAGCCTTTTGGTCCTAGACTTGGCACTCCGGTAACGCTTGCCGTGCGGTGGTAGAGAGAACAGTCTATGACTGGGGTGGCTGGTTCTTTGACAATTGTTTAGGGCCTTCCTCTGACACCGTGCAGCTTAGCCCCAGTGATGTACTGGGCCGTACTGGCACTACCCTCTGTAGGGCCATGCGGTCGGAACCTGAGCAGTTACCATACCAGGCAGTGATGCAACCAGTCAGGATGCTCTCGATGTTGCAGCTGTAGAACCTTTTGAGGATCCGAGGACCCATGCCAAATACTTTTAGTTTCCTGAGTGGGAATAGGTTTTGTCGTGCCCTCTTTACGACTGTCTTGGTGTGTTTGGACCATTCTAGTTTGTTGGTGATGTGGACACCAAGGAACTTGAAGCTCTCAACCTGCTCCACTACAGCCCCGTTGATGAGAATGGGGGCGTGCTCGGTCCTCCTTTTCCTTTAGTCCACAATCATCTCCTTAGTCTTGGTTACGTTGAGGGACAGGTTGTTATTCTGACACCACCCGGCCAGGTCTCTGACGTCCTCCCCATAGGCTTGTCGTTGTCGGGGATCAGGCATACCACTGTTCTGTCGTCTGCAAACTTAATGATGGTGTTGGAGTCGTGCCTGGCCACGCAGTCGTGGGTGAACAGGGAGTACAGGAGGGGACTGAGCACGCACCCCTGAGGGGCTCCAGTGTTGAGGATCAGTGTGGCAGATGTGTTGCTACCTACCCTCACTACCTGGGGGCGGCCCGTCAGGAAGTCCAGGATCCAGTTGTAGAGGGAGGTGTTTAGTCCCAAGATCCTTAGCTTAGTGATGAGGTTTGAGGAGACTATGGTGTTGAACGCTGAGCTGTAGTCAATGAACAGCATTCTCACATAGGTGTTCCTTTTGTCCAGGTGGGAAAGGGCAGTGTTAAGTGTAATAGAGATTGCATCATATTTTGCAAAGCAGACTTCCAAGCTAAACAGTCATCATGAGAGGCTGGCAGAGGAGAGGCTGCAAACAGAAACACCTTTGATGAGGGGACTGATCAACATCAGATAGATCTGTGGGAAATCTGTCAATGGCAAAGTTATAAGTCTGGTTCATGTTCAGTTACCTGTGATGGTGAGGGAGAGGAACTCGCTCTCAGAGGAGAAGTTGTGAGAGAAAACATAATTGTCATAAACACAGCTGTAGTTCCCTTGGTGGGAGTCATCTGCAGCAGGGAAGAGGAAGGCAGCAGAGTGATTGACAGCTGGCTGGGTCTGGGTTCTGTTGGAGCCGGTGAACGTGAGGAGGAAGGAGCCTCCTGGGTACTGTGGCTGAGTGGAGCAGGTGATGGTGAAGTTGTAGCCCCTGAACACCTCGGGCCCCTGTTGGCCCCTGGAGACCCCTCCCATTGAGTCAGTCAGGGAGATATCAGGCTGGACCAGGAGATCTGTAACAAATCAAATCAAAGTGTATTTGTCACGCGCACCGAATACAACAGGTGTAGACCTGACAGTGAAATGCTTACTTACAGGCCCTAACCAACAGTGCAATTTTTAAGTAAAAAAATAGATATTATGTGAACAATAGATTAGTAAGGGGGAAAAACAACAGTAAAAAGACAGTGAATAAATACAGTAGTGAGGCAAAATACAGTAGAGAGGATATATACAGTAGAGAGGCTATATACAGTAGAGAGGCAAAATACAGTAGAGAGGTTATATACAGTAGAGAGGTTATATACAGTAGAGAGGCTATATTCAATAGAGGGGCTATATACAGTAGAGAGGCTATATACAGTAGAGAGGTTATATACAGTAGAGAGGCTATATTCAATAGAGGGGCTATATACAGTAGAGAGGCTATATACAGTAGAGAGGTTATATACAGTAGAGAGGCTATATTCAATAGAGGGGCTATATACAGTAGAGAGGCTATATACAGTAGAGAGGTTATATACAGTAGAGAGGCTATATTCAATAGAGGGGCTATATACAGTAGAGGCTATATACAGTTGAGAGGCTATATACAGTAGAGAGGCTATATACAGTAGAGAGGCTATATACAGTAGAGAGGCTATATACAGTAGTGAGGCTATATACAGTAGAGAGGCTATAACAGTAGAGAGGCTATATACAGTAGAGAGGTTATATACAGTAGAGAGGCTATATTCAATAGAGGGGCTATATACAGTAGAGGCTATATACAGTTGAGAGGCTATATACAGTAGAGAGGCTATATACAGTAGAGAGGCTATATACAGTAGAGAGGCTATATACAGTAGTGAGGCTATATACAGTAGAGAGGCTATAACAGTAGAGAGGCTATATACAGTAGAGAGGCTATATACAGTAGAGAGGCTATATACAGTAGAGAGGCTATATACAGTAGAGAGGTTATATACAGTAGAGAGGCTATACACAGTAGAGAGGTTATATACAGTAGTGAGGCTATATACAGTAGAGAGGCTATATACAGTAGTGAGGCTATATACAGTAGAGAGGCTATATACAGTGGCGAGGCTATATACAGTAGCGAGGCTATATACAGGCACTGGTTAGTCGGGCTAATTGAGGTAGTATGTGCAAGAAAGTATAGTTAAAACTTCTTATGGCTGCAGTCCCGTTAACGGGACCGATATGACAACAGCCAGTCGAAGTGCAGGGTGCCAAATTCAAAAAGCAGAAATCTTATAATTAAAATTCCTCAGACATTCATGTGTCTTATATCATTTTAAAGGTAATCTTGTTGTTAATCCCACCAAAGTGTCCGATTTCAAATAGGCTTTTCAGCGAAAGCACTACAAACGATTATGTTAGGTCACCACAAAACCACAATAAGCATAGCCATTTTTTCCAGCTAAAGATAGCTTCACAAAAACCAGAATAGAGATAAAATGAATCACTAACCTTCTATTATTTTCATCAGATGACACTCATAGGACTTCATGTTACACAATACATGCATGTTTTGTTTGATTAAATTCATATTTATATAAAAAAATCTGAGTTTACATTGAGGCGACTAGATTCACTAGTTGCAAAAACATCAAGTGACTTTGCATAGCCCATTGTTTCATCAGAAATACTCATCATAAATATAGATGATAATACAAGTTATACACATGGAATTATAGATAAACCTCTCCTTAATGCAACTGCTGTATCAGATTTCAAAAAAACTTTACGGAAAAAGAAACGTACGTTATAATCTGAGACGGCGCTCAAAAGTAAAATACCACAGCTGCAAAGATGGCGTCACCATAAACAAGAAAATACATGATAAATATTCCCTTACCTTTGATGATCTACATCAGAAAGCACACCAGGAATCCCAGGTCCACAATAAATGTTTGTTTTGTTCGAAAAAATCCGTTATTTATGTCCAATTGTTAGCGCGTTTGGTAAACATGTCCAAAAGCTAATTCTGGTCAGCTTTATATCGGACAAAAACTTCAAAATGTGATATTACCGGTCGAAGAAACATTTCAAACTAAGTACAGAATCAAATATTAGGATGTTTTTAACATATAGCTTCAATAAAGTTCCAACCGGAGTATTCTTTCTTCTCTTCGTGAGCAATGGAACGTAAGTGGCTTCCATGAGGAAAAAGCATGATCAGAAAATGGCTGCTTGATGGACACCTGACTGATTCTGCTATCATTCTCTCCCACAACATCATAGAAGTCTCATTATAATTTCTATTGATGGTTGACATCTAGTGGAACCCCTAGGCAGTGCACAATCATTCATATCTCAAGTAGATTTCATTAGGGACTCTGGTGAATACATACAAGCTCAGATTTCTGACTTCCTGTTTTGATTTCAACTCAGGATTTTGCCTGCCAATATGAGTTCTGTTAATCTCACAGACATAATGCAAACAGTTTTAGAAACTTTAGAGTGTTTTCTATCCAATACTAATAATAATATGCAAATATTAGGAATTATGACTGAGGAGCAGGCCGTTTGATATGGGCACCTTTCATCCAAGCTACTCAATACTGCCCCTTCAGCCATAAGAAGTTAATTAAGGTGACTATGCACATATGATAAACAGAAAGTACCAGCAGCGTTAAAGTCCGGGTAACCATTTGATGACCTGTTCAGGAGTCTTACGGATTGGGGGTAAAAAGTGTTGATAAGCCTTTTGGTCCTAGACTTGGCCCTCCGGTAACGCTTGCCGTGCAGTGGTAGAGAGAACAGTCTATGACTGGGGTGGCTGGTTCTTTGACTATTTTTTAGGGCCTTCCTCTGACACCATGCAGCTTAGCCCCAGTCCCCGGTCTCGCACTACCCTCTGTAGTGCCTTGCGGTCGGAGGCTGAGCAGTTGCTATACCAGGCAGTGATGCAACCAGTCAGGATGCTCTCGATGTTGGAGCTGTAGAACCTTTTGAGGATCTGAGGACCCATGCCAAATCTTTTTAGTTTCCTGAGTGGGAATAGGTTTTGTCGTGCCCTCTTTACGACTGTCTTGGTGTGTTTGGACCATTCTAGTTTGTTGGTGATGTGGACACCAAGGAACTTGAAGCTCTCAACCAGCTCCACTACAGCCCCGTCGATGAGAATGGGGGCGTGCTCGGTCCTCCTTTTCCTGTCTTTCACAATCATCTCCTTTGTCTTGATCACGTTGAGGGAGAGATTGTTGTCCTTGCACCACACGGCCAGGTCTCTGACCTCCTCCCTATAGGCTGTCGCACTGTTGTCAGTGATCAGGCCTACCACTGTTGTGTCATCGGCAAACTTAATGATGGTGTTGGAGTCATGCCTCGGCGTGCAGTCATGAGTGAAAAGGGAGTACAGGAGGGGACTGAGCACACAGCCCCGTGTTGAGGATCAGCGTGGCAGATGTGTTGCTACCTACCCTCACCACCTGGGGGCGGCCTGTCAGGAAGTCCAGGATCCAGTTGTAGACGGAGGTGTTTAGTCCCAAGATCCTTAGCTTAGTGATGAGTTTTGAGGGTACTATGGTGTTGAATGCTGAGCTGTAGTCAATGAATAGCATTCTCACGTAGATGTTCCTTTTGTCCAGGTGGGAAAGGGCAGTGTTTAGTGTAATAGATATTGCATCATCTGTGGATCTGTTGGGGCGGTATGGAAATTGGAGTGGGTCTAGGGTTTCTGGGATAATGGTGTTGAAGTGAGCCATGACCAGCCTTTCAAATCACTTCATGGCTACAGACGTGAGTGCTACGGGTCTGTAGTCATTTAGGCAGGTTGCCTTAGTCTTCTTGGGCACAGGGACTATGGTGGTCTGCTTGAAACATGTTGGTATTACAGACTCAATCAGGGACATGTTGAAAATGTCAGTGAAGACACCTGCCAGTTGGTCAGCACAAGCATGGAGCACACGTCCTGGTAATCTGTCTGGCCCTGCGGCCTTGTGAATGTTGACCTGTTTAAATGTCTTACTCACATTGACTACTGAGAGCGTGATCACACAGTCATCCAGAACAGCTGGTGCTCTCATGCATGCCTCAGTGTTGCTTGCCTCGAAGCGAGCACAGAAGTGATTTAGCTCATCTTTTAGGCTCCTCTCACTGGGAAGCTCGCGGAAGTGCTTCCTTCGTAGTCTGTAATAGTTTGCAAGCCCTGCGTTGGAGCTGGTGTAGTACGATTCAGTCTTAGCCCGGTATTGAAGTTTTGCTTGTTTGATGGTTCGTCGGAGGGCATAGCAGGATTTCTTATAAGCTTCCGGGTTAGAGTCCAGCACCTTGAAAGTGGCACCTCTACCCTTTAGCTCAGTGCGAATGTTGCCTGTAATTCATGGCTTCTGGTTGGGGTTTGTACGTACAGCTACTGTGGGGATGATGTCCTTGATGAAGATATTTATAAAGCCAGTGCATGATGTGGTGTACTCCTCAATGCAATCGGAAGAATCCCGGAACATGTTCCAGTCTGTGATAGCAAAACAGTCCTGTAGTTTAGCATCTGCTTCATCTGACCACTTTTTTAAAAACCTGAGTCACTGGTGCTTCCTGCTTTAATTTTAGCTAGTAAGCAGGAATCAGGAGGATAGTATTGTGGTCAGATTTACCAAATGGAGGGCGAGGGAGAGCTTTGTATGTGTCTCTGTGTGTGGAGCAGAGGTGATCTAGATTTTTTTCACTCTGGTTGTGCATTTAACATGTTGATAGAAATGAGGTAAAACTGATTTAAGTTTCCCTGCATTAAAGTCTCCGGCCACTAGGAGCGCCGCCTCTGGGTGAGTGGTTTCCTGTTTGCTCTTTTCCTTAAACAGCTGACTGAGTGCGGTCTTAGTACCAGCATCCGTCTGTAGTGGTAAATAAACAGCCACGAAGAGTATAGATGAAAACTCTCTATGCAAATAATGTGGTCTACAGTTTATCATAAGATACTCTACTTCAGGCGAGCAAAATCTAGAGACTTCCTTAGATTTCGTGCACCAGCTGTTGTTCACAAATATGCACAGAGCGCCCCCCTTTGTCTAATCCGAGGTGAGTGATCGCTGTCCTGATGTCCAGAAGCTCTTTTTTGCCGTAAGAGATGGTGGCAGAAACATTATGTACAAAATAAGTTACAAATAACGCAAAAAAACAACACATAATAGTACAACTGGTTAGTCGCCCGTAAAACTGCTGCCATTTCTTCAGGCGCCATTATATTTTATAACAATAAAAGAGAAGAAGAAAAACCTCTTCAACTAGTTTCCTATAGATATGACAATAACATCAGCATGTAACAGTGCTAGCCACCCTCCCTCACAAGGCAACATGAGTAGTGGGCCTACAGTCACTGAGACAACATATGTTGATATCAGGCTTAAGCAGGACATCTGGAACAAGAGGAGAGAAAAAGAAAACGTAGCTCCTCAACTACTTTCCTCATTTAGATATGACAATAACATGACATGTGACAGTGGTAGTGAGTAGAGACGTCCACTGAGAACACTCACATACAACAGCATTCTGGGATATTTCAGTTGTATTTGATTCCTACTTGACTGAGTGATATATTTTGCAAAGCAAACTTCCAAGCTAAACAGTCATCGTGAGAGGCTGGCAGAGGAGAGGCTGCAAACAGAAACACCTTTGATGAGGGGACTGATCATCATCACACAGATCTGTGGGAAATCTGTCAATGACAAAGTTATAAGTCTGGTTCATGTTCAGTTACCTGTGATGGTGAGGGAGAGGAACTCGCTCTCAGAGGTGAAGTTGTGAGAGAAAACATAATTGTCATAAACACAGCTGTAGTTCCCTTGGTGGGAGTCATCTGCAGCAGGGAAGAGGAAGGCAGCAGAGTGATTGACAGCTGGCTGGGTCTGGGTTCTGTTGGAGCCGGTGAACGTGAGGAGGAAGGAGCCTCCTGGGTACTGTGGCTGAGTGGAGCAGGTGATGGTGAAGTTGTAGCCCCTGAACACCTCGGGCCCCTGTTGGCCCCTGGAGACCCCTCCCATTGAGTCAGTCAGGGAGATATCAGGCTGGACCAGGAGATCTGTAACAAATCAAATCAAAGTGTATTTGTCACGCGCACCGAATACAACAGGTGTAGACCTGACAGTGAAATGCTTACTTACAGGCCCTAACCAACAGTGCAATTTTTAAGTAAAAAATAGATATTATGTGAACAATAGATTAGTAAGGGGGAAAAACAACAGTAAAAAGACAGTGAATAATAACAGTAGTGAGGCAAAATACAGTAGAGAGGCTTTATACAGTAGAGAGGCTATATACAGTAGAGAGGCTATATACAGTAGAGAGGCTATATACAGTAGAGAGGTTATATACAGTAGAGGCTATATACAGTAGAGGTTATATACAGTAGAGGCTATATACAGTAGTGAGACTTTAGACAGTAGAGAGACTATATACAGTAGTGAGGCAAAATACAGTAGAGAGACTATATACAGTAGAGAGGCTATATACAGTAGAGGTTATATACAGTAGAGGCTATATACAGTAGAGGGGCTATATACAGTAGAGAGGCTATATACAGTCGAGAGGCTATATACAGTAGAGAGGCTATATACAGTAGAGAGGCTATATACAGTAGAGAGGCTATATACAGTAGAGAGGCTATATACAGTAGAGAGGATATATACAGTAGAGGTTATATACAGTAGAGGCTATATACAGTAGAGAGACTATATACAGTAGAGAGGCTATATACAGTAGAGGCTATATACAGTAGAGAGACTATATACAGTAGAGAGGCTATATACAGTAGAGAGGTTATATACAGTAGAGAGGTTATATACAGTAGAGGCTATATACAGTAGAGAGACTATATACAGTAGAGAGACTATATACAGTAGAGAGGCTATATACAGTAGAGGTTATATACAGTAGAGGCTATATACAGTAGAGAGGATATATACAGTAGAGAGGCTATATACAGTAGTGAGACTATATACAGTAGAGAGACTTTAGACAGTAGAGGCTATATACAGTAGGGAGGCTATAACAGTAGAGAGGCTATATACAGTAGAGAGACTATATACAGTAGTGAGGCTATATACAGTAGTGAGGCAAAATACAGTAGAGAGGCTATATACAGTAGAGAGACTATATACAGTAGAGAGACTATATACAGTAGAGAGACTTTAGACAGTAGAGAGGTTATATACAGTAGGGAGGCTATAACAGTAGAGAGGCTATATACAGTAGAGAGGCTATATTCAGTAGTGAGGCTATATACAGTGGAGAGGCTATATACAGTAGAGAGACTATATACAGTAGAGAGATTATATACAGTAGAGAGACTTTAGACAGTAGAGAGGTTATATACAGTAGGGAGGCAATAACAGTAGAGAGGCTATATACAGTAGTGAGGCTATATACAGTAGACGGTATATACAGTAGTGAGGCTATATACAGTAGAGAGGCTATATACAGTAGTGAGGCTATACACAGTAGGGAGGCTATATACAGTAGAGAGGTTATATACAGTAGAGAGGCTATACACTGTAGAGAGGCTATATACAGTAGTGAGGCTATATACAGTAGAGAGGCTATATACAGTAGGGAGGCTATATACAGTACGGAGGCTATATACAGTATAGAGGCTATATACAGTGGCGAGGATATATACAGTAGCGAGGCTATATACAGTACGGAGGCTATATACAGTAGAGGCTATATACAGTAGCGAGGCTATATACAGTGGCGAGGCTATATACAGTAGAGAGGCTATATACAGTAGAGAGGCTATATACAGTAGCGAGGCTATATACAGTAGTGAGGCTATATACAGTAGAGAGGCTATATACAGTGGCGAGGCTATATACAGTAGCGAGGCTATATACAGGCACTGGTTAGTCGGGCTAATTGAGGTAGTATGTGCAAGAAAGTATAGTTAAAACTTCTTATGGCTGCAGTCCCGTTAACGGGACCGATATGACAACAGCCAGTCGAAGTGCAGGGCGCCAAATTCAAAAGCAGAAATCTTATAATTAAAATTCCTCAGACATTCATGTGTCTTATATCATTTTAAAGGTAATCTTGTTGTTAATCTCACCAAAGTGTCCGATTTCAAATAGGCTTTTCAGCGAAAGCACTACAAACGATTATGTTAGGTCACCACAAAACCACAATAAGCATAGCCATTTTTTCCAGCTAAAGATAGCTTCACAAAAACCAGAATAGAGATAAAATGAATCACTAACCTTCTATTATTTTCATCAGATGACACTCATAGGACTTCATGTTACACAATACATGCATGTTTTGTTTGATTAAATTCATATTTATATAAAAAAATCTGAGTTTACATTGAGGCGACTAGATTCACTAGTTGCAAAAACATCAAGTGACTTTGCATAGCCCATTGTTTCATCAGAAATACTCATCATAAATATAGATGATAATACAAGTTATACACATGGAATTATAGATAAACCTCTCCTTAATGCAACTGCTGTATCAGATTTCAAAAAAACTTTACGGAAAAAGAAACGTACGTTATAATCTGAGACGGCGCTCAAAAGTAAAATACCACAGCTGCAAAGATGGCGTCACCATAAACAAGAAAATACATGATAAATATTCCCTTACCTTTGATGATCTACATCAGAAAGCACACCAGGAATCCCAGGTCCACAATAAATGTTTGTTTTGTTCGAAAAAATCTGTTATTTATGTCCAATTGTTAGCGCGTTTGGTAAACATGTTCAAAAGCTATTTCTGGTCAGCTTTATATCGGACAAAAACTTCAAAATGTGATATTACCGGTCGAAGAAACATTTCAAACTAAGTACAGAATCAATCATTAGGATGTTTTTAACATATAGCTTCAATAAAGTTCCAACAGGAGTATTCTTTCTTCTCTTCGTTAGCAATGGAACGTAAGTGGCTTCCATGAGGAAAAAGCATGATCAGAAAATGGCTGCTTGATGGACACCTGACTGATTCTGCTATCATTCTCTCCCACAACATCATAGAAGTCTCATTATAATTTCTATTGATGGTTGACATCTAGTGGAACCCCTAGGCAGTGCACAATCATTCATATCTCAAGTAGATTTCATTAGGGACTCTGGTGAATACATACAAGCTCAGATTTCTGACTTCCTGTTTTGATTTCAACTCAGGATTTTGCCTGCCAATATGAGTTCTGTTAATCTCACAGACATAATGCAAACAGTTTTAGAAACTTTAGAGTGTTTTCTATCCAATACTAATAATAATATGCAAATATTAGGAATTATGACTGAGGAGCAGGCCGTTTGATATGGGCACCTTTCATCCAAGCTACTCAATACTGCCCCTTCAGCCATAAGAAGTTAATTAAGGTGACTATGCACATATGATAAACAGAAAGTACCAGCAGCGTTAAAGTCCGGGTATCCATTTGATGACCTGTTCAGGAGTCTTACGGATTGGGGGTAAAAACTGTTGAAAGCCTTTTGGTCCTAGACTTGGCCCTCCGGTAACGCTTGCCGTGCAGTGGTAGAGAGAACAGTCTATGACTGGGGTGGCTGGTTCTTTGACTATTTTTTAGGGCCTTCCTCTGACACCATGCAGCTTAGCCCCAGTGATGTACTGGGCCGTACTGGCACTACCCTCTGTAGGGCCTTGCGGTCGGAGGCTGAGCAGTTGCTATACCAGGCAGTGATGCAACCAGTCAGGATGCTCTCAATGTTGCAGCTGTAGAACCTTTTGAGGATCTGAGGACCCATGCCAAATCTTTTTAGTTTCCTGAGTGGGAATAGGTTTTGTCGTGCCCTCTTTACGACTGTCTTGTTGTGTTTGGACCATTCTAGTTTGTTGGTGATGTGGACACCAAGGAACTTGAAGCTCTCAACCAGCTCCACTACAGCACCGTCGATGAGAATGGGGGAGTGCTCGGTCCTCCTTTTCCTTTAGTCCACAATCATATCCTTAGTCTTGGTTACGTTGAGGGACAGGTTGTTTTTCTGACACCACCCGGCCAGGTCTCTGACGTCCTCCCTATAGGCTTGTCGTTGTCTCTGTCGTCTGCAAACTTAATGAAGGTGTTGGAGTCATGCCTGGCCATGCAGTCGTGGGTGAACAGGGAGTACAGGAGGGGACTGAGCACGCACCCCTGAGGGGCTCCAGTGTTGAGGATCAGTGTGGCAGATGTGTTGCTACCTACCCTCACCACCTGGGGGCGGCCCGTCATGAAGTCCAGGATCCAGTTGTAGAGGGAGGTGTTTAGTCCCAAGATCCTAAGCTTAGTGATGAGCTTTGAGGGCACTATGGTGTTGAATGTTGAGCTGTAGTCAATGAATAGCATTCTCACGTAGGTGTTCCTTTTGTCCAGGTGGGAAAGGGGCAGTGTTAAGTGTAATAGAGATTGCATCATCTGTGGATCTGTTTGGGCGGTATGCAAATTGGAGTGGGTCTAGGGTTTCTGGGATAATGGTGTTGATGTGAGCCATGACCAACCTTTCAAAGCACTTCATGGCTAGGGATGTGAGTGCTACGGGTCTGTAGTCATTTAGGCAGGTTGCCTTAGTCTTTTTCGGCACAAGGACTATGGTGGTCTGCTTGAAACATGTTGGTATTACAGACTCAATCAGGGACATGTTGAAAATGTCAGTGAAGACACCTGCCAGTTGGACAGCACAAGCACGGAGCACACATCCTGGTAATCTGTCTGGCCCTGCGGCCTTGTGAATGTTGACCTGTTTAAAAGTCTTACTCACATCGACTACAGAGAGTGTGATCACACAGTCATCCAGAACAGCTGGTGCTCTCATGCATGCCTCAGTGTTGCTTGCCTCGAAGCGAGCACAGAAGTGATTTGGCTTGTCTCACTGGGAAGCTCGCAGCTGTGCTTCCTTTGTAGTCTGTAATAGTTTGCAAGCCTTCCCACAAGCCCTGCATTGGAGCTGGTGTAGTACGATTCAGTCTTAGCCCTGTATTGGCGTTTTGCCTGTTTGATGGTTCGTCGGAGGCATAGCAGGATTTCTTATAAGCTTCCGGGTTAGAGTCCAGCACCTTGAAAGTGGCAGCTCTACCCTTTAGCTCAGTGCGAATGTTGCCTGTAATTCATGGCTTCTGGTTGAGGTATGTACGTACAGCTACTGTGGGGATAATGTCCCTGATGAAGATATTTATAAAGCCAGTGAATGATGTGGTGTACTCCTCAATGCAATCGGAAGAATCCCGGAACATGTTCCAGTCTGTGATAGCAAAACAGTCCTGTAGTTTAGCATCTGCTTCATCTGACCACTTTAAAAAACCCGAGTTACTGGTGCTTCCTGCTTAAATTTTAGCTTGTAAGCAGGAATCAGGAGGATAGTATTGTGGTCAGATTTACCAAATGGAGGGCGAGGGAGAGCTTTGTATGTGTCTATGTGTGTGGAGTAGAGGTGATCTAGATTTTTTTTCACTCTTGTTGCGCATTTAACATGTTGATAGAAATTAGGTAAAACTGATTTAAGTTTCCCTGCATTAAAGTCTCCGGCCACTAGGAGTGCTGCCTCTGGGTGAGTGGTTTCCTGTTTGCTCTTTTCCTTATACAGCTGACTGAGTGCGGTCTTAGTACCAGCATCCGTCTGTAGTGGTAAATAAACAGCCACGAAGAGTATAGATGAAAACTCTCTAGGCAAATAATGTGGTCTACAGTTTATCATAAGATACTCTACTTCAGGCGAGCAAAATCTAGAGACTTCCTTAGATTTCGTGCACCAGCTGTTGTTCACAAATATGCACAGACCGCCCCCCCTCGTCTTACTGTGCTGTTCTATCTAGCTGGTGCAGCGTATATCCTGCTTGCTGAGTATCCATGTCATCATTCAGCCACGATTCCGTGAAACATAAGATGTTACAGTTATTGATGTGCAGTTGGATATTCGTGTTCGTACGTCGTCTAATTTATTGTCCCATGATTGTATGTTGGCGAGAAATATTAACGGTAACGGCAGCTTTCCCACTCGCCTTCTGCGGATCCTTACGAGGCACCTCTGTGTCCTCTGTACCTGCGTCTCTTTCTATTGTCAATAATGGGGATGTCGGCCTTGTCGGGTGTTCGCAGTATATCCTGTGCTTTCTGCTTGTTGAAGAAAAAATCTCAGTCTAATCCGAGATGAGTGATCGCTGTCCTGATATCCAGAAGCTCTTTTTTTGCCGTAAGAGACGGTGGCAGAAACATTATGTTCAAAATAAGTTACAAATAACACAAGCACCCACATAATAGTACAACTGGTTAGTCACCCGTAAAACTGCTGTCATGTCTTCAGGCGCCATTATATTTTATAACAATAAAAGTGAAGAAGAAAAACCTCTTCAACTAGTTTCCTATAGATATGACAATAACATCAGCATGTAACAGTGCTAGCTACCCTCCCTCACAGGGCAACATGAGTAGTGGGCCTACAGTCACTGAGACAACATATGTTGATATCAGGCTTAAGCAGGACATCTGGAACAAGAGGAGAGAAAAAGAAAACGTAGCTCCTCAACTACTTTCCTCATTTCGATATGACAATAACATGACATGTGACAGTGGTAGTGAGTAGAGACGTTCACTGAGATAACACTCAAATACAAAAGCATTCTGGGATATTTCAGTTGTATTTGATTCCTACTTGACTGAGTGATATATTTCGCAAAACAGACTTCGAAGCTATACAGTCATCGTGAGAGGCTGGTAGAGGAGAGGCTGCAAACAGAAACACCTTTGATGAGGGGACTGATCATCATCACATAGATCTGTGGGAAATCTGTCAATGACAAAGTTATAAGTCTGGTTCATGTTCAGTTACCTGTGACGGTGAGGGAGAGGAGCTCACTCTCAGAGGAGAAGTTATGAGAGAAAACATAATTGTCATAAACACAGCTGTAGTTCCCTTGGTGGGAGTCATCTGCAGCAGGGAAGAGGAAGGTAGCAGAGTGATTGACAGCTGGCTGGGTCTGGGTTCTGTTGGAGCCGGTGAATGTGAGGAGGAAGGAGCCTCCTGGGTACTGTGGCTGAGTGGAGCAGGTGATGGTGAAGCTGTAGCCCCATAACATCTCGGGCCCCTGGTGGCCCCTGGAGACCCCTCCCATTGAGTCAGTCAGGGAGATATCAGGCTGGACCAGGAGATCTGTAACAATAAAAGAGAAGAAGAAAAACCTCTTCAACTAGTTTCCTATAGATATGACAATAACATCAGCATGTAACAGTGCCAGCCACCCTCCCTCACAGGGCAACATGAGTAGTGGGCCTACAGTCACTGAGACAACATATGTTGATATCAGGCTTAAGCAAGACATCTGGAAGAAGAGGAGAGAAAAAGAAAACGTAGCTCCTCAACTACTTTCCTCATTTATATATGACAATAACATGACATGTGACAGTGGTAGTGAGTAGAGACGTTCACTGAGATAACACTCAAATACAAAAGCATTCTGGGATATTTCAGTTGTATTTGATTCCTACTTGACTGAGTGATATATTTCACAAACAGACTTCGAAGCTATACAGTCATCGTGAGAGGCTGGTAGAGGAGAGGCTGCAAACAGAAACACCTTTGATGAGGGGACTGATCATCATCACATAGACCTGTGGGAAATATGTCAATGACAAAGTTATAAGTCTGGTTCATGTTCAGTTACCTGTGATGGTGAGGGAGAGGAGCTCACTCTCAGAGGAGAAGTTATGAGAGAAAACATAATTGTCATAAACACAGCTGTAGTTCCCTTGGTGGGAGTCATCTGCAGCAGGGAAGAGGAAGGCAGCAGAGTGATTGACAGCAGAGTGATTGACAGCTGGCTGGGTCTGGGTTCTGTTGGAGCCGGTGAACGTGAGGAGGAAGGAGCCTCCTGGGTACTGTGGCTGAGTGGAGCAGGTGATAGTGAAGCTGTAGCCCCTGAACACCTCGGGCCCCTGGTGGCCCCTGGAGACCCCTCCCATTGAGTCAGTCAGGGAGATAACAGGCTTGACCAGGAGATCTGTATCAAATCAAATCAAAGTTTATTTGTCACGCGCACCGAATACAACAGGTGTAGACCTGACAGTGAAATGCTTACTTACAGGCCCTAACCAACAGTGCAATTTTTAAGTAAAAAACAGATATTATGTGAACAATAGAGTAGTAAGTCGAAAAAACAACAGTAAAAAGACAGTGAATAATAACAGTAGAGAGGCTATATATAGTAGAGAAATTATATACAGTAGAGAGGCTAAATACAGTAGAGAGGCTATATACAGTAGAGGGGCTATACAGTAGAGGGGCTATATACAGTAGAGAGGCTATATACAGTAGAGAGGTTATAACAGTAGCGAGGCTATATACAGTAGGGAGGTTATATACTGTAGCGAGGCTATAACAGTAGCGAGCCTATAACAGTAGAGAGGCTATATACAGTAGTGAGGCTATATACAGTAGAGAGGCTGTATACAGTAGAGAGGTTATATACAGTAGTGAGGCTATATACAGTAGAGAGGCTATATACAGTAGAGAGGCTATATACAGTAGAGAGGCTATATACAGTAGAGAGGTTATATACAGTAGTGAGGCTATAGACAGTAGAAAGGTTAAATACAGTAGGGAGGCTATGACAGTAGTGAGGCTATATACAGTAGAGAGGTTATATACAGTAGTGAGGCTATATACAGTAGAGAGGCTAGACACAGTAGTGAGGATATATACAGTAGAGAGGCTATATACAGTAGAGAGGCTATATAAAGTAGTGAGACTATATACAGCAGTGAGACTAGACAGTAGAGAGGTTTTATACAGTAGGGAGGCTATATACAGTAGAGAGACTATAGACAGTAGAAAGGTTAAATACAGTAGGGAGGCTATGACAGTAGTGAGGCTATATACAGTAGAGAGACTATAGACAGTAGAAAGGTTAAATACAGTAGGGAGGCTATGACAGTAGTGAGGCTATATACAGTAGAGAGGCTATATACAGTAGTGAGGCTATATACAGTAGAGAGGCTATATACAGTGGCGAGGCTATATACAGTAGAGAGGCTATATACAGTAGTGAGGCTATATAAAGTAGCGGGGCTATATACAGGCGCTGGTTAGTCGGGCTAATTGAGGTTGTATGTGCAAGAATGTATAGTTAAGGTGACTATGCACATATGATAAACAGAAAGTACCAGCAGCGTTAAAGTCCGGGTATCCATTTGATGCCCTGTTCAGGAGTCTTATGGATTGGGGGTAAAAACTGCTGAGAAGCCTTTTGGTACTAGACTTGGCACTCCGGTAACGCTTGCCGTGCGGTGGTAGAGAGAACAGTCTATGACTGGGGTGGCTGGTTCTTTGATTATTGTTTAGGGCCTTCCTCTGACACCGTGCAGCTTAGCCCCAGTGATGTACTGGGCCGTACTGGCACTACCCTCTGTAGGGCCTTGCGGTCGGAACCTGAGCAGTTGCCATACCAGGCAGTGATGCAACCAGTCAGGATGCTCTCGATGTTGCAGCTGTAGAACCTTTTGAGGATCTGAGGACCCATGCCAAATCTTTTTTCGTTTCCTGAGTGGGAATAGGTTTTGTCGTGCCCTCTTTACGACTGTCTTGGTGTGTTTGGACCATTCTAGTTTGTTGGTGATGTGGACACCAAGGAACTTGAAGCTCTCAACCTGCTCCACTACAGCCCCGTTGATGAGAATGGGGGCGTGCTCGGTCCT
Source organism: Salvelinus namaycush (assembly GCF_016432855.1). Classification (NCBI taxonomy): domain Eukaryota; kingdom Metazoa; phylum Chordata; class Actinopteri; order Salmoniformes; family Salmonidae; genus Salvelinus; species Salvelinus namaycush. Next base: position 52,365 of record NW_024061303.1, on the reverse strand, counting down.
CCTTTCCTTTAGTCCACAATCATCTCCTTAGTCTTGGTTACGTTGAGGGACAGGTTGTTATTCTGACACCACCCGGCCAGGTCTCTGACGTCCTCCCCATAGGCTTGTCGTTGTCGGGGATCAGGCATACCACTGTTCTGTCGTCTGCAAACTTAATGATGGTGTTGGAGTCGTGCCTGGCCACGCAGTTGTGGGTGAACAGGGAGTACAGGAGGGGACTGAGCACGCACCCCTGAGGGGCTCCAGTGTTGAGGATCAGCATGGCGGATGTGTTGCTACCTACCCTCACTACCTGGGGGGCGGCCCGTCAGGAAGTCCAGGATCCAGTTGTAGAGGGAGGTGTTTAGTCCCAAGATCCTTAGCTTAGTGATGAGCTTTGAGGGTACTATGGTGTTGAACGCTGAGCTGTAGTCAATGAATAGCATTCTCACGTAGGTGTTCCTTTTGTCCAGGTGGGAAAGGGGCAGTGTTAAGTGTAATAGATATTGCATCATCTGTGGATCTGTTTGGGCGGTATGCAAATTGGAGTGGGTCTAGGGTTTCTGGGATAATGGTGTTGATGTGAGCCATGACCAACCTTTCAAAGCACTTCATGGCTACGGATTTGAGAGCTACGGGTCTGTAGTCATTTAGGCAGGTTGCCTTAGTCTTCTTGGGCACAGGGACTATGGTGGTCTGCTTGAATCATGTTGGCATTACAGACTCAATCAGGGACATGTTGAAAATGTCAGTGAAGACACCTGCCAGTTGGTCAGCACAAGCATAGAGCACACGTCCTGGTAATCTGTCTGGCCCTGCGGCCTTGTGAATGTTGACCTGTTTAAATGTCTTACTCACATCGACTACAGAGAGCGTGATCACACAGTCATCCAGAACAGCTGGTGCTCTCATGCATGCCTCAGTGTTGCTTGCCTCGAAGCGAGCACAGAAGCGATTTGGCTCGTCTCACTGGGAAGCTCGCGGCTGTGCTTCCTTTGTAGTCTGTAATAGTTTGCAAGCCCTGCCACAAGCCCTGCGTTGGAGTTGGTGTAGTACGATTCAGTCTTAGCCCTGTATTGGCGTTTTGCCTGTTTGATGGTTCGTCGGAGGGCATAGCAGGATTTCTTATAAGCTTCCGGGTTAGAGTCCAGCACCTTGAAAGTGGCACCTCTACCCTTTAGCTCAGTGCGAATGTTGCCTGTAATTCATGGCTTCTGGTTGAGGTATGTACGTACAGCTACTGTGGGGATGATGTCCCTGATGAAGATATTTATAAAGCCAGTGCATGATGTGGTGTACTCCTCAATGCAATCGGAAGAATCCCGGAACATGTTCCAGTCTGTGATAGCAAAACAGTCCTGTAGTTTAGCATCTGCTTCATCTGACCACTTTTTTAAAAACCTGAGTCACTGGTGCTTCCTGCTTTAATTTTAGCTAGTAAGCAGGAATCAGGAGGATAGTATTGTGGTCAGATTTACCAAATGGAGGGCGAGGGAGAGCTTTGTATGTGTCTCTGTGTGTGGAGCAGAGGTGATCTAGATTTTTTTTCACTCTGGTTACGCATTTAACATGTTGATAGAAATTAGGTAAAACTGATTTAAGTTTCCCTGCATTAAAGTCTCTGGCCACTAGGAGCGCCGCCTCTGGGTGAGTAGTTTCCTGTTTGCTTATATCCTTATACAGCTGACTGAGTGCGGTCTTAGTGCCAGCATCTGTCTGTGGTGGTAAATAAACAGCCACGAAGAGTATAGATGAAAACTCTCTAGGCAAATAATGTGGTCTACAGTTTATCATAAGATACTCTACTTCAGGCGAGCAAAATCTAGAGACTTCCTTAGATTTCGTGCACCAGCTGTTGTTCATAATAGTACAACTGGTTAGTCGCCCGTAAAACTGCTGCCATGTCTTCAGGAGCCATTATATTTTATAACAATAAAAGAGAAGAAGAAAAACCTCTTCAACTAGTTTCCTGTAGATATGACAATAACATCAGCATGTAACAGTGCTAGCCACCCTCCCTCACAGGGCAACATGAGTAGTGGGCCTACAGTCACTGAGACAACATATGTTGATATCAGGCTTAAGCAGGACATCTGGAACAAGAGGAGAGAAAAAGAAAACGTAGCTCCTCAACTACTTTCCTCATTTAGATATGACAATAACATGACATGTGACAGTGGTAGTGAGTAGAGACGTTCACTGAGATAACACTCAAATACAAAAGCATTCTGGGATATTTCAGTTGTATCTGATTCCTACTTGACTGAGTGATCTATTTTGCAAAGCAGACTGACAAGCTAAACAGTAATCATGAGAGGTGCAGAGGAAGTTGTATGAATGAAGGAAATCAGATGAATATAATTATAATATGTTGATATTACCTGAGCAGATCACTGTGAGTCCAGGAGAGAGATCATAACTTCTGGAACACTCCCTCAATGAAGACTCAGACCCAGAACAGGAAACTCCAAACCCTCTAGTGGTGTTTCCAGGAAGTACTGAAACAGTGGAGCCACAACCCAGCTGTCTACACACTACTGCAGCTATATCCCCCCAGATATCAACTCCCACAATCCTCCACTCTCCCTGGTCGTACCACTCCACTCCACCAGCACAGCGACTGCCTCCTCCCACCAGCCTCACATCATCAGGCTCTGAGAAAAGAAAAGAGAGAGACAGTAATCTTACTATTTTCTCACTAAAACACACCTATATTGTCTCTCATATGCTTCACTCCAGGTGAGAAACAATGTTGATTGAGTGACAAACTGTTTCTTACCTGAGCAGGTGAGTCCAACAGCATTACCAGGTAGGCAGGTGTTGTGTTTTCTGTCTGAGGTGTCACAGTCCAGGAGAAGGGACTCTTTGCCTTTACACTGGAACTCTTTATCCCAGGTCTGACCCTCACCTCCTCCATAGAGCCCCCCCTGTAGAGCTGCAGGAGCCCCACAGCCAACATCCCTACAGACTACCTCTGCATCCTGCCGGTCAAAGTCAGCTTCACACACTGAGGCCCAGGACTGATTGGACTTCACCTCCACTCTCCCAGAGCAGAGACCAGCTCCATCCACAAGCCGCACAGACTCTGGAGAAAAAGAGTTGGTTGAACATTCAATCAGTTTTGTTGATGACACTGTCAAGGACTAAACACAAATATGTTGGATAAAAGATTGTAGTTTGCTATGTTTGATACTGTAAGAGGTAGAAATGGGTTCTTAGTCACTCAGGATCGGGTTGGGAATAATGCAGGCAGGAGACAGGAATAAGTTCACTTCACTTTATAGAAAATAAACAGCTGGACATCCAAATCAGGCAGCTTCACTTCAGTACCATCTGAACTACAATGATCTGCCCATGAACATCTCCCATAAACCAATATGACAAACACAAATATAATGTTTAAATACATCTGACATCTCTCCCTATATTTAAATGAAATAAAAACACATAAAACACTATACATGGTAATATTGTATAATGTACAAATAAATCTCTCAATATGACCAGTCTCTTACCTGAACAGATCACATGATGATAATATCCACCATCACAGACACCAAGTTCTTCTATGATGTCACACTGTCTAATAGAAGACTCATCTCCATTGTAACTACAATATAGTGTGACTCCTCTTCTTCCATCTTCAACCAGAGGTCCTCTAGATTCAGCTACAGGATTCCCACAGTCCAGCTCTCTACACACAACCTTAGTCTCTCTCATGCCCCACAACCTAGTACATAGACCTGACCACTCTCCTCTGGAGAAGACTTCCACTGTCCCAGAACAGGAAGTGGTTCCATCCACCAGTCTGACTGAGTCTTCAGCTGTAAACAGCAGAGAGGAAAACACAGTGGTGAGGACAGATTATGACAGTGATTCTGTTATTCTAACAGCAGTAATGATTTGTGGTTGACAAGTATTAGTAGTTCCATAAAACACTACTAGTAATTGGGTTTTAGAATGGTTTGTATGGACACATGAATTTCTCCGTGTGGGATAATAAAGTTGACTAATATTGAACTGCTATAATCACTGTAGATTTATACTCTACCTACCTGGTGGACTGACACTTTGAGCCTGGAAATCTGAGGAGAAAGAGAGAGACAGAGGAGAAAGAGAGAGAAAGAGACAGAGAGATAGAGAGAAACAAAGGAGAAAGGGAGGAGTCAGAGGAGAAAGGGAGGAGTCAGAGGAAGAGAGAGACAGAGGAGAAAGGGAGGAGTCAGAGGAAGAGAGAGACAGAGGAGAAAGGGAGGAGTCAGAGGAAGAGAGAGACAGAGGAGAAAGGGAGGAGTCAGAGGAGAAAGGGAGGAGTCAGAGGAAGAGAGAGACAGAGGAGAAAGGGAGGAGTCAGAGGAAGAGAGATACAGAGGAGAAAGGGAGGAGTCAGAGGAAGAGAGAGACAGAGGAGAAAGGGAAGAGTCAGAGGAAGAGATTATTATTTGACCATGATTGTCATTTATGAACATTTTGAACATCTTGGCCATGTTCTGTTATAATCTCCACCCGGCACAGCCAGAAGAGGACTGGCCACCCCTCATAGCCTGGTTCCTCTCTAGGTTTCTTCCTAGGTTTTGGCCTTTCTAGGGAGTTTTTCCTAGCCACCGTGCTTCTACACCTGCATTGCTTGCTGTTTGGGGTTTTAGGCTGGGTTTCTGTACAGCACTTCAAGATATTAGCTGATGTACGAAGGGCTATATAAAATAAACTTGATTGATTGAAGAGAGAGACAGAGGAGAAAGGGAGGAGTCAGAGGAAGAGAGAAACAAAGGAGAAAGGGAGGAGTCAGAGGAAGAGAGAGACAGAGGAGAAAGGGAGGAGTCAGAGGAAGAGAGAAACAAAGGAGAAAGGGAGGAGTCAGAGGAAGAGAGAGACAGAGGAGAAAGGGAGGAGTCAGAGGAAGAGAGAGACAGAGGAGAAAGGGAGGAGTCAGAGGAAGAGAGAGACAGAGGAGAAAGGGAGGAGTCAGCGGAAGAGAGAGACAGAGGTTAAATGAACATCAACATGACCTTTCATGATGTGATGGGAAGACAGGCTTATCGTTGGTATGGTGCAACAACACCCATGTGTACATACACTATATATACAAAAGTATGTGGACACCCCTTCAAATTGTGTGGTAGAACTTCACAAAGCCATGACCTCAACTCCATCGAACACCTTTGGGATGAATTGGAACGCCGACTTCGAGTCAGGTCTAATCGCCCAACCTCACTAATGCTCTTGTGGCTGAATGGAAGCAAGTCCCTGCAGCAATGTTCCAACATCTAGTGGAAAACCTTCCCAGAAGACTGGAGGCTGTTATAGCAGAAAGGGGGGACCAACTCCATGCAAATGCCCATGATTAGACAGACAGACAGACAGACAGACAGACAGACAGACAGACAGACAGACAGACAGACAGACAGACAGACAGACAGACAGACAGACAGAACTACTAGTCTCCCCTCCACTCTCTCCCTGAGTCCAGGCCCCAGACAGACAGACAGAACTACTAGTCACCCCTCCACTCTATCCCTGAGTCCAGGCCCCAGACAGACCTACTAGTCACCCCTCCATTCTCTCCCTGAGTCCAGGCCCCAGACAGACAGACAGACAGACAGACAGACAGACAGACAGACAGACAGAACTACTAGTCACCCCTCCACTCTCTCCCTGAGTCCAGGCCCCAGACAGACAGAACAGCAACACCGTCAGAACTATAGCAGTCTTCATTCTGAAATGACTCTGGTCTTCTTCAGAAGTAGTGCAGTAGTCTACAGGGTTCAGAACTCGTCTTTTTAAACACTTCTTATCACTCATATCATGAGGTTTCACATGTGTTTGGTTACATAGTGTCCAATGTTCTTCTGAGTGATAAAACAGCAAACATTAAGAGTGTTTACTTATCAGACCCACATATATAATAAATATACTATAATATACTATATTCATATGCTTTTAGTACTCACACAGGAATCATATCCTGTTTGCAGGTCATGTGTTGTTTTGAGCCAGCAGTAAAACCACACTGACAGGACAGTTCCTCTTATGACCACTAGGTGGTAATCTGGTGTCACAGACGCAGGACTGAAGACTAGAAAGAAGCATTGTCTCAATTATCTCTCCTTTCTCCTAAAGTGTACACTTGTTCCCTTCCCTTCACTGAAATGACTGGTACACTAAATATGGTGGAAACGCCCACTTGATAACAGAAAGTAGAGTCCTCTGAGTGGAACGGTGGGAGACAAACAGTACCTCCTCTCCCCTTCTCCTCCTCTCCTCTCCTATCCTCAACCCTCTCCCTCTCCCTCTCCCTCTCCCTCTCCCTCTCCCTCTCCCTAAGCTATACAGTCATCGTGAGAGGCTGGTAAAGGAGAGGCTGCAAACAGAAACACCTTTGATAAGGGGACTGATCATCATCACATAGATCTGTGGGAAATCTGTCAATGACAAAGTTATAAGTCTGGTTCATGTTCAGTTACCTGTGATGGTGAGGGAGAGGAGCTCACTCTCAGAGGAGAAGTTATGAGAGAAAACATAATTGTCATAAACACATCTGTAGTTCCCTTGGTGGGAGTCATCTGCAGCAGGGAAGAGGAAGGCAGCAGAGTGATTGACAGCTGGCTGGGTCTGCTGTATGTTGGAGCCGGTGAACGTGAGGAGGAAGGAGCCTCCTGGGTACTGTGGCTGAGTGGAGCAGGTGATGGTGAAGCTGTAGCCCCTGAACACCTCGGGCCCCTGGTGGCCCCTGGAGACCCCTCCCATTGAGTCAGTCAGGGAGATATCAGGCTGGACCAGGAGATCTGTAACAATAAAAGAGAAGAAGAAAAACCTCTTCAACTAGTTTCCTATAGACATGACAATAACATCAGCATGTAACAGTGCCAGCCACCCTCCCTCACAGGGCAACATGAGTAGTGGGCCTACAGTCACTGAGACAACATATGTTGATATCAGGCTTAAGCAGGACATCTGGAACAAGAGGAGAGAAAAAGAAAACGTAGCTCCTCAACTACTTTCCTCATTTAGATATGACAATAACATGACATGTGACAGTGGTAGTGAGTAGAGACGTACACTGAATTAACACTCAAATACAAAAGCATTCTGGGATATTTAAGTTGTATTTGATTCCTACTTGACTGAGTGATCTATTTTGCAAAGCAGACTGACAAGTTAAACAGTCATCATGTGAGGTGCAGAGGAAGTTGTATGAATGAAGGAAATCAGTTGAATATAATTATAATATGTTGATATTTCCTGAGCAGATCACTGTGAGTCCAGGAAGGAGATATAATACATGGACAAAAGTATGTAGAACTCAGCAGTGAGTTTTACAACAGAGGATTATTTTTATGCTCTACGTGGTTCAACACTCGGCGGTCCGTTCTGTGAGCTTGTGTTGTCTACCACTTCATGGCTGAGCCGTTGTTGCTCCTAGACTTGACACGTTGAAAGTCACTGAGATCTTCAGTAAGAACATTCTACTGTCAATGTTTGTCTATGGAGATTGCATGGCTGTGTGCTTGATTTTATACACCTGTCAGCAACAGGTGTGACTGAAAAAGCCGAATCCACTAAAGTCCACTTACTTTTGGCAATATAGTGTGTCAGGATTTGGCCAGGATTGTTCAGGTTTTGGTCACTAGATGCCCCCATTGTGCTTTTTTGACTCTTTTGTTTTTTCCCTTGTTCCAGTTATTATTTGCACCTGTGCCTCATTTCCCTTGAGTGTATTTAAACCCTTAGTGTTCCTCAGTTCTTTGCTCTCTGTTTGTATGTTAGCACCCAGCCCCAGCCATGCTGTGAACTTTTGTTTCTCCAGTTGGATTTTCTTGAGGTACTCTGGTTTTGTTCTTGTTTAATTTTGATTATTCTTTTGAGGTTTGTTTTTCCTTGCTGTTCTTACCACTTTGTGGATTTTCCTTGTGTCTTGGAGGATATACATTTGTTCTCTTGGAATTACTTTTGACGTTGTGGATTTATATTTTTTGCCTGAAGATCTTTTCCTTTTTACTTTATTAAACCACCGTCTCTAATACTGCTGTGTCTGCCTCATCTTCTGGGTTCTGCCGACTATTAGTGGCTCAGTTTACTAAGTGACTGTTTCTCACACCGGAGACCCGAGTTCGTAACCGGGTCCTGACAGAAACACAGAGCCAACAAAATGAACCCAGAGGCAGCCAGTACCCAGGACCTTTTTTCCATGCTGTCCCACCACGAGGGGACTGTCCAACGCCACGAAGCTGCTCTGGTTCAGCAAGAGGCCTTAATGGCTAGACATTCTCAACTTCTGTCGGAGATGCTGACTTCCATAAAGCAGATATCTAATCGACTTCCCCCGGCAACCGCTCCTGCCCCAGTACATCAGATTCAAGTGCCCGTGGCAGTTAACCCCCTGGCTGAACCTCGTCTGCCGCCTCCCGACCGGTTCTCAGGTAATCCGAGTGCTTGTAAGGGGTTTTTCACCCAATGTTCTCTCTCCTTCGAGCTGCAACCCTCGTCGTTTCCCACCGACCGGTCCAAGATCGCATATATCATCACCCTGCTGTCGGAAAAAGCCCTAGCCTGGGCTACTGCTGTGTGGGATGCCCAAAGTCCCTGCTGTGCCAGCTACTCTACCTTTGCTGAAGAATTCAAGCGAGTGTTTCAAGGTCCTACCAGCGGCCCTGACTCAGCCAAAGAGCTCCTGACTCTCCGCCAAGGTCGGCGCAGCGTGACGGACTATGCCATCCAGTTCCGCACGGTGGAAGCAACGAGTGGCTGGAACGACGAGGCGCTCACAGTGTGCTTTTTGAAGGGTCTTTCCGACACCATCCAAGATGAACTGGCCACTCGGGAACCACCGGACAACCTCGAGTCCCTGATCAAGTTGGCCTCGCGCATAGACCAGCGTCTGAGAGAGAGAGAACTCAACCGTAGACCTCTCACCCTAGCTCCTATCGGTCCCAGCTCCGAGTCTCCACCTTTATCCTCGCTGGCTCCACCAGAACCCATGCAGATTGTACGCATCTCCCAGGCTGAGAGACCGCCGGATGAGGGAGCGATGCTGTCTATATTGCGGCAAACCGGGCCATTTCCGCTCCACGTGTCCCGGGCTCCAGGGAAACGCACTGTCCCGGGCAGGCCTGGGAGGACTGTAACGGGAAACATAACCTCCTCCCATCCATCCAACTCCCGCCTGCTCATTCCAGTCACCCTTTCCTGGGACAACCACGAGCTTCCCTTTCAAGCCTTGGTAGACTCTGAAGCCGCAGGTAACTTCATGGATGGTGTCTGGGCGAAGGAGAATGGCGTTCCCTCTGACCCCATGAGGGTTACTACGTTGGATGGAAGCCCTTTGGGATCTGGACTTGTCACTCGTGTCACTACCCCCTTGCGACTTTCAGTTTCCCAACACCAGGAAGTGATGAACTTTCATCTGATCTCCTGTTCCGAGTTCCCTCTCGTCCTTGGATACCCCTGGCTTCACAGCCATAACCCTCACATCGACTGGTCTGTGGGCACTATCAAGCAGTGGGGTCCTACGTGCCAAGCCACTTGTATCTCCCGAGTTCCCCGAGTTCCCCTCCCGAGTCTCTAGAATCCATCGACCTGTCCCGAGTTCCCGAGTGTTACCATGACCTCAAACCGGTATTTAGCAAACAGAGGGCCACCATGCTACCACCCCATAGACCTTACGATTTCCCCATCGACCTGTTTCCGGGAACCTGCCCCCCCAGGGGTCGGATCTTTTCCCTATCACCTCCCGAACGAGCTGCTATGGATACCTACATCAAGGACGCTCTGGCAGCAGGCCTCATGCGTCCATCCACCTCGCCGGCGGGAGCAGGGTTTTTCTTTGTGGCCAAAAAAGACGGTGGATTACGTCCTTGCATCGACTACCGGGGACTCAATGCCATAACCGTCCGTAACCGCTACCCGCTACCCCTTATGGCCACAGCCTTTGAGCTGCTCCAGGAAGCAGTTGTCTTCAAGCTTGACCTGCGGAACGCATACCATCTTGTGTGGATCAGACCCGGTGACGAGTGGAAGACCGCTTTCAACACGCCTACTGGTCACTACGAATACTTGGTGATGCCCTTCGGCCTGACCAACGCCCCGGCTGTGTTCCAAGCGCCCATAAAAGATGTGCTTAGGGATATGCTTAACATCTTCGTGTTCGTTTACTTGGATGACATCCTCATCTTTTCGAGCTCCCTTCAAGAACACACTAAGCATGTCAGACAAGTACTCAAACGCCTCCTAGACAGCCATTTGTACGTTAATCCGGAAAAATGTGAATTCCATTCCTCCCGAGTACAATTCCTGGGATTTGTAGTGGAACCTGGTCGAGTCCAGATGGACCCCAGGAAGGTAGGGGCGGTAGCGGATTGGCCCACCCCCAAGTCCGTTAAGGAAGTTCAGCGTTTCCTGGGATTCACTAACTTTTACCGCAAGTTCATCAAGAACTTCAGCTTGGTGGCAGCCCCTCTCTCAGTTTTAACCAAGGGTGGCAACGCAAGGTTTCTGTGGGGAAAAGAAGCTGAGACGGCCTTCCAAGGACTCAAGCAGCGCATCCTCTCTGCTCCCATCCTGACACTACCAACTGCGGATTAACCTTTTGTGGTGGAGGTAGACGCATCAGAGGTTGGTGTTGGAGCTGTCCTGTCTCAGAGGGGTCAAGACAAGAAGCTTCACCCTTGCGCCTTCTTCTCTCACCGGCTTACCCCGGCCGAGAGGAACTACGATGTGGGGGATCGTGAACTCCTAGCGGTTAAGATGGTATTGAAGGAATGGAGACACTGGCTCGAGGGGGCTTCTCAACCGTTTCAAGTGCTTACGGACCACAAAAATCTGGAGTATATCCAGCAGGCGAAGCGGTTGAACTCTAGACAAGCTCGATGGTCTCTTTTCTTCAATCGATTCCAGTTTATCCTCACCTATAGGCCCGGGTCGAAGAATCTCAAACCGGACGCCTTGTCACGAGTCTACGCTCCTGCCATTCGAGAAGATACTAACATGCCTGTCCTTCCTGCCGCTAAGATCGTGGCTCCGATCTCGTGGCAAGTTGAGGATACCGTGAAACGAGCTCAAGCCATCGAACCGGGTCCTAAAGGAGGTCCTGCCAATCGGTTGTTTGTTCCCAAGGCAACGAGGACCCAGGTCCTTCTGTGGGGGCACTCCTCTCGCCTCACCTGTCACCCGGGCGTAGGTCGCACCTTGGAGTTCATCCAGCGTAAGTTCTGGTGGCCCACCATAAAAGAAGACGTTGCCACTTTCGTCAAGGCCTGTCCCGTGTGCTGCCAGGGCAAATCGTCTCACCTCCGCCTTCAAGGACTCCTTCACCCTTTATCTATTCCCCACCGACCCTGGTCCCATATCTCGTTGGACTTTATTACTTTATTACTGGCCATCCTCCGTCCCATGGTAATACTACTATCCTATCATCATCGACAGGTTTTCTAAGGCGGCCAGGTTCGTCCCCTTGACTAAGTTACCTTCTGCCAAGGAAACGGCTGAGTTGGTGATTAACCATGTGTTCCGAGTCTTCGGCATTCCTCAAGATATGGTTTCCGACAGAGGTCCCCAGTTCGTCTCAAGGTTTTGGAAGGCCTTCTGCCAACTCATAGGGGCCACTGCCAGTCTATCTTCAGGGTACCACCCGGAGTCCAACGGCCAAACCGAGAGGATGAATCAAGAGCTGGAAACCACCCTCAGATGTATGGTCTCCAACAACCCGTCCACATGGTCGTCCTTCATTGTTTGGGCCGAGTACGCGCACAACACCTTGCGCTCCTCCTCCACTGGTATGTCTCCGCACGAGTGTCAGTTTGGCTATGCCCCTCCATTGTTCCCGGACCAGGAGGCAGAAGTCAGAGTGCCTTCAGCCTTGAGGTTCATCAGACGCTGTCGGCTTACGTGGAAGAAGACCCGTCTTAATCTTCTGCGTTCCTCACAGCGGTACCAACGACAAGCCAACAGACGTCGCCATCCCGGGCCTACCCTGCGCCTCGGCCAGAGAGTCTGGCTCTCAACAAAGAACTTACCGCTACGGGTGGAGTCTCGCAAGCTGTCCCAGAAATACATCGGTCCCTTTAAGGTTGCCAGGAGAGTGAATCCCGTTACTTATCGCCTGCACTTACCCAGATCCCTTAAGATTAATCCCACGTTTCACATTTCTTTATTAAAACCTGTTGTTTTTTCTCCCCTTATCCCGGCAGGCAGACCTCCTCCTCCGCCCCGTGTCATCGGAGGCCAGTCGGCTTATACCGTCCATCGGATACTGGATTCCCGCCGGGTGCAGCGGTCCTGGCAGTATCTGGTGGACTGGGAAGGCTACGGTCCCGAGGAGCGCTCCTGGGTTCCTGCCAAAGACATACTGGACCCTGACCTCATTCGTCAGTTCAGGGTCCTCCACCCTGAGAAGGCTGGTAGGAACGTCAGGAGCCGTTCCTAGGGGAGGCTTCTGTCAGGATTTGGCCAGGATTGTTCAGGTTTTGGTCACTAGATGCCCCCATTGTGCTTTTTTGACTCTTTTGTTTTTTCCCTTGTTCCAGTTATTATTTGCCCCTGTGCCTCATTTCCCTTGAAAGTATTTAAACCCTTAGTGTTCCTCAGTTCTTTGCTCTGTGTTTGTATGTTAGCACCCAGCCCCAGCCATGCTGTGAACTTTTGTTTCCCCAGTTGGATTTTCTTGAGGTACTCTGGTTTTGTTCTTGTTTACTTTTGATTATTCTTTTGAGGTTTGTTTTTCCCTGCTGTTCTTACCACTTTGTGGATTTTCCTTGTGTCTTGGAGGATATACATTTTTTCTCTTGGAATTACTTTTGACGTTGTGGATTTATATTCCTTTTTACTTTATTAAATCACCGTCTCAAGTACTGCTGTGTCTGCCTCATCTTCTGGGTTCTGCCGACTATTAGTGGCTCAGTTTACTAAGTGACTGTTTCTCACACTGGAGACCCGAGTTCGTAACCGGGTCCTGACAATAGTGTATTTTGTTATTACCTGAGCAGATCACTGTGAGTCCAGCAAGGAGATCATAGCTTCTGTAACACTCCCTCAGTGAAGACTCAGACCCAGAACAGATAACTCCAAACCCTCTAGTGGCGTTTCCAGGTGGTACTGAAACAGTGGAGCCACAACCCAGCTGTCTACACACTACTGCAGCTATAGCCTTCACGTCAGAGAGAGCTCCCACAGTCCTCCACTCTCCCTGGTCGTACCACTCCACTCCACCAGCACAGCGACTGCCTCCTCCCACCAGCCTCACATCATCAGGCTCTGAGAAAAGAAAAGAGAGAGACAGTAATCTTACTATTTTCTCACTAAAACACACCTATATTGTCTCTCATATTCTTCACTCCAGGTGAGAAACAATGTTGATTGAGTGACAAACTGTTTCTTACCTGAGCAGGTGAGTCCAACAGCATTACCAGGTAGGCAGGTGTTGTGTTTTCTGTCTGAGGTGTCACAGTCCAGGAGAAGGGACTCTTTGCCTTTACACTGGAACTCTTTATCCCAGGTCTGACCCTCACCTCCTCCATAGAGCCCCCCCTGTAGAGCTGCAGGAGCCCCACAGCCAAGCTCCCCACAGACTACCTCTGCATCCTGCCGGTCAAAGTCAGCTTCACACACTGAGGCCCAGGACTGATTGGACTTCACCTCCACTCTCCCAGAGCAGAGACCAGCTCCATCCACAAGCCGCACAGACTCTGGAGAAAAAGAGTTGGTTGAACATTCAATCAGTTTTGTTGATGACACTGTCAAGGACTAAACACACATATGTTGGATAAAAGATTGTAGTTTGATACTGTAAGAGGTAGAAATGGGTTCTTAGTCACTCAGGATCGGGTTGGGAATAATGCAGGCAGGAGACAGGAATAAGTTCACTTCACTTTATAGAAAATAAACAGCTGGACATCCAAATCATTCAGCTTCACTTCAGTACCATCTGAACTACAATGATCTGCCCATGAACATCTCCCATAAACCAATATGACAAACACAAATATAATGTTTAAATACATCTGACATCTCTCCCTCTATTTAAATGATATAAAAACACATAAAACATGATACATGGTAATAATGTATAATGTACAAATAAATCTCTCATTATGACCAGTCTCTTACCTGAACAGATCACATGAAGATAATATTCACCAAAACAGTAACCAGGTCCTCCTCTGATGTCACACTGTCTAAAAAATGACTCATTTCCCCGACAACTATAAAGAAAGAATCCTCTTCTTCTTCCATCCTTAACCAGAGGTCCAATAGATTCAGCTACAGGATTCCCACAGTCCAGCTGTCTACAAACAACCTTGGCCTCTTTCATTATGCTCCACCAACTAGGACATAGACCCAACCACTCTCCTCTGTAGAAGACTTCCACTGTCCCAGAACAGGAAGTGGTCCCATCCACCAGTCTGACTGAGTATTCAGCTGTAAACAGCAGAGAGGAAAACACAGTGGTGAGGACAGATGATGACAGTGATTCTGTTATTCTAACAGCAGTAATGCTTTGTGGTTGACAAGTATTAGTAGTTCCATTAAACACTACATGTTATTGGGTTTTAGAATGGTTTGTATGGACACATGAATTTCTCCATGTGGGATAATAAAGTTGACCAATATTGAACTGCTATAATCACTGTAGATTTATACTCTACCTACCTGGTGGACTGACGCTTTGAGCCTGGAGATCTGAGGAGAAAGGGAGGAGTCAGAGGAAGAGAGAGACAGAGGAGAATGGGAGGAGTCAGAGGAAGAGAGAGACAGAGGAGAAAGGGAGGAGTAAGAGGAAGAGAGAGAGAGAGGAGAAAGGGAGGAGTCAGAGGAAGAGAGAGACAGAGGAGAAAGGGAGGAGTCAAAGGAAGAGAGAGACAGAGGAGAAAGGGAGGAGTCAGAGGAAGAGAGAGACAGAGGAGAAAGGGAGGAGTCAGAGGAAGAGAGAGACAGAGGAGAAAGGGAGGAGTAAGAGGAAGAAAGAGAGAGAGGAGAAAGGGAGGAGTCAGAGGAAGAGAGAGACAGAGGAGAAAGGGAGGAGTCAGAGGAAGAGAGAGACAGAGGAGAAAGGGAGGAGTCAGAGGAAGAGAGAGACAGAGGAGAAAGGGAGGAGTCAGAGGAAGAGAGAGACAGAGGAGAAAGGGAGGAGTCAGAGGAAGAGAGAGACAGAGGAGAAAGGGAGGAGTCAGAGGAAGAGAGAGACAGAGGTTAAATGAACGTCAACATGACCTTTCATGATGTGATGGGAAGACAGGCTTATCGTTGGTATGGTGCAACAACACCCATGTGTACATACACTATATATACAAAAGTATGTGGACACCCCTTCAAATTGTGTGGTAGAACTTCACAAAGCCCTGACTTCAACTCCATCGAACACCTTTGTGATGAATTGGAACGCCGACTTCGAGTCAGGTCTAATCGCCCAACCTCACTAATGCTCTTGTGGCTGAATGGAAGCAAGTCCCTGCAGCAATGTTCCAACATCTAGTGGAAACCCTTCCCAGAAGACTGGAGGCTGTTATAGCAGAAAGGGGGGACCAACTCCATGCAAATGCCCATGATTTTGGATTGAGATGTTTGAACAGCAGGTGTCCACATACTTTTGGTGATTTAGTGTATATTCTGCAGATGGCTGGCTGGCTGGCTGGCTGGCTGGCTGGCTGGCTGGCTGACAGACAGACAGACAGACAGACAGACAGACAGACAGACAGACAGACAGACAGACAGACAGACAGACAGACAGACAGACAGACAGACAGACAGACAGACAGACAGACAGACAGACAGAACTTTTCTCCCTTTAATCTTCTCCCTCTCTCATCTTCTCTTCTCCCCATCTCCTCTGCTCCCCCCTCTCCGCTCTCTCCTTTTCTTCTACCCCTCTCTTCTCCTCCCCCTCTATTCTCCTCTTCTCCCCATCTTCTCTCCTCTTCTCCCCTCTCCTCTTCTCTCTCTTCTCCTCTTCTCCCCCTCTCTTCTCCTCTTCTCCCACTTTCTTCTTCTTCTCTCCCTTTCCCCTTTACTTCTTCCCCTCTCCTCTCCTCCACCTCAATCTTCTCCCCCTTTCCTCTTCTCACCACTCTCCTCTTCTCCCACTCTCCTCTTCTCCCCCTCTCCTCTTCTCCCCCTCTTCTCCTCTTCTCCCACTCTCCTCTTCTCCCCCTCTCCTCTTCTCCTCCTCTCCCCTCTCCCCTCTCCTCTTCTCTCCCCTCTTCTCTCCCCTCTCCTCTTCTCTCCCCTCTCCTCTTCTCTCCCCTCTCCTCTTCTCTCCCCTCTCCTCTTCTCTCCCCTCTCCTCTTCAGTTTGGAACTTGGTAGTGAGTTTAGTGAGTGTTGCAACCGAGGACAGACCATTTTTAAGCGTTCATCACTCTGTGGTCCCGTTCTGTGTGACCTACCACTTCACAGATGAGCTATAAGACTGTTAAATAGTTCAATAATGGTTACCTGGACTGTCTGCACTGACAATACAAACACTCACAAGACTACACATACACACTATATAAACACTCACGCAGACTACACATATACACTATATAAACACTCACGCAGACTACACATATACACTATATAAACACTCACTAGACTACACATACACACTATATAAACACTCACTAGACTACACATACACACTATATAAACACTCACCAGACTACACATACACACTATATAAACACTCACTAGACTACACATACACACTATATAAAAACTCACTAGACTACACATACACACTATATAAACACTCACTAGACTACACATACACACTATATAAACACTCACTAGACTACACATACACACTATATAAACACTCACTAGACTACACATACACACTATATAAACACTCACCAGACTACACATACACACTATATAAACACTCATAAATTACATAGACTTGTAACGGCAGTCTAAGTCGTCCTCCTCATCGGACGAGGAGAGGCGAGAAGGATCGGAGGACCAATGTACAGCGTGGTAAGTTTCCATGATTTAATAACACGAAAACTAGACAAAATACAAAACAACAAACGAACCAACCGTCACAGTCCCGTGTGGAACAAACACTGACACAGGAAACAACCACCCACAAATCCCCAACACAAAACAAGCCACCTATATATGATTCTCAATCAGGGACAACGATTGACAGCTGCCTCTGATTGAGAACCATATTAGGCTGAACACAGAAACAGACAAACTAGACACACAACATAGAATGCCCACCCAGCTCACGTCCTGACCAACACTAAAACAAGCACAACACATAAGAACTCTGGTCAGGACGTGACAAGACTAAACACACACATATTTTACATTCAATATATGCCACTTTACCCTGCTTTCATGTACATATCTACCTCAAATACCTTATTATTATCTATCCTGATGTCTAGTCACTTTACCCTGCCTTCATGTACATATCTACCTCAAATACCGTATTATTATCTATCCTGATGTCTAGTCACTTTACCCTGCCTTCATGTACATATCTACCTCAAATACCTTATTATTATCTATCCTGATGTCTAGTCACTTTACCCTGCCTTCATGTACACATCTACCTCAAATACCTTATTATTATCTATCCTGATGTCTAGTCACTTTACCCTGCCTTCATGCACATATCTACCTCAAATACCTTATTATTATCTATCCTGATGTCTAGTCACTTTACCCTGGCTTCATGTACACATCTACCTCAAATACCTTATTATTATCTATCCTGATGTCAAGTCACTTTACCCTGCCTTCATGTACATATCTACCTCAAATACCTTATTATTATCTATCCTGATGTCTAGTCACTTTACCCTGCCTTCATGTACATATCTACCTCAAATACCTTATTATTATCTATCCTGATGTCTAGTTACTTTACCCTGCCTTCATGTACATATCTACCTCAAATACCTTATTATTATCTATCCTGATGTCTAGTCACTTTACCCTGCCTTCATGTACATATCTACCTCAAATACCTTATTATTATCTATCCTGATGTCTAGTCACTTTACCCTGGCTTCATGTACACATCTACCTCAAATACCTTATTATTATCTATCCTGATGTCAAGTCACTTTACCCTGCCTTCATGTATATATCTACCTCAAATACCTTATTATTATCTATCCTGATGTCTAGTCACTTTTCCCTGCCTTCATGTACATATCTACCTCAAATACCTTATTATTATCTATCCTGATGTCGAGTCACTTTACCCTGCCTTCATGTACATATCTACCTCAAATACCTTATTATTATCTATCCTGATGTCTAGTCACTTTACCCTGCCTTCATGTACATATCTACCTCAAATACCTTATTATTATCTATCCTGATGTCTAGTCACTTTACCCTGCCTTCATGTACATATCTACCTCAAATACCTTATTATTATCTATCCTGATGTCTAGTCACTTTACCCTGCCTTCATGTACATATCTACCTCAAATACCTTATTATTATCTATCCTGATGTCTAGTCACTTTACCCTGCCTTCATGTACATATCTACCTCAAATACCTTATTATTATCTATCCTGATGTCTATTCACTTTACCCTGCCTTCATGTACATATCTACCTCAAATACCTTATTATTATCTATCCTGATGTCTAGTCACTTTACCCTGCCTTCATGTACATATCTACCTCAAATACCTTATTATTATCTATCCTGATGTCTATTCACTTTACCCTGCCTTCATGTACATATCTACCTCAAATACCTTATTAT
This sequence comes from Salvelinus namaycush, assembly GCF_016432855.1. Classification (NCBI taxonomy): domain Eukaryota; kingdom Metazoa; phylum Chordata; class Actinopteri; order Salmoniformes; family Salmonidae; genus Salvelinus; species Salvelinus namaycush. The sequence goes on along the minus strand of NW_024061303.1, from coordinate 33,680 downwards.
TATCTATCCTGATGTCTAGTCACTTTACCCTGCCTTCATGTACATATCTACCTCAAATACCTTATTATTATCTATCCTGATGTCTAGTCACTTTACCCTGCCTTCATGTACATACAGTGCATTAGGAAAGTATTCAGACCCCTTGTCTTTTTCCACATTTTGTTACGTTACAGCCTTATTCTAATATTAATTTAAAAACAATCCTCATCAATCTACACACAATACCCCATAATGACAAAGCAAAAACAGGTATTTAGACATTTTTGGTCATTTATTAAAAGTAAAAAGCAGAAAAACACTATCGTTCTAAAGTTTGGGGTCACTTTGAAATGTCCTTGTTGTTGAAAGAGAAGCACATTTGTTGTCCATTAAAATAACATCAAATTGATCAGAAATACAGTGTAGACATTGTTAATGTTGTAAATGACTATTGTAGCTGGAAACGGCAGATTCTTTTTGGAATATCTACACAGGTGTTCAGAGGCCCATTATCAGCAACCATCACTCCTGTGTTCCAATGGCACGTTGTGTTAGCTAATCCAAGTTTATCATCTTAAAAGGCTAATTGATCATTACTGTAGTAGTGAATGGATACAGGCTGGTAAAAACAGGAAACTAAGCCATTATAAAGGCTTAGGTAAGCTTAAAGTACATTGTCTATTGTAGAGGACAGGAAAATAAAGAAAGGCCATAAGTGCATAGACAAGCTGGAAATTCCAAGGTCAGAGGGACATACAAAAGAGGGGGCCAGCCAAATGATCAACATATGGACTATAGGCATAATACATATTTATATTAGGACACTGAGAAAGTCCTGGCACCATTGTAATCTAATCAAGAGCGGATACAAGCGTTATGGGGCACGAACAAGCAGGAAGCCTGAAAATGAAAGACAATGGTAACATATGACTATGAGAAGTAACTTAATGTGCGTATGTAATGGACTGTGATACTGTATGTGTATAAAAACAGAGCGAGGGCTTAGGAAAGGTGGTCTTTCCGCGGACTGACACGGCTTGTGATACATTGTATTAAAAGTCTATTTGAATTTACAAGTTCTTGTAAGTGTTATGTTTTGAACCGATTATCCACGACATATTTGGCGAGCTTAGCCAGGAGGGACAGGGACTACGGAATGGCGTTCGGGGCTGGTGATAGTTTCTTTGGACAATCTTGCAAACAATGTGGCCACAACTATAAAAAGGTAAGCTTGTTCTTACATAGTTGAAATGTTTGTATGGATTGCTTCAGAGGTCCTGTCTCAGCGAGAAGGGCGCCACGTAAGTCTCTCTTTCAAATTTCCTAAAAAGAAACCAGTAAATACTAAAGAACTTTTGAATTCAATAAATTTGCATGTATGTGTAATTTGGGGAATTGTATTAAATATAAAGGTATGCGCATGTGTAGAAACTAAGTGATTAGAAGCTGTGAATTTTGCGGGTGTCAGGCTGCGTTTAGCGGAGCGGGCATGCACTCGTTCTGATCGGACCGTTCGAATGTGTAGCTTAAATGATGCGGTTGTTTGCGCCATCTGGCTGAGATGCCTGGCTATAATGTGGGACAGCCCATACGGTCAAAACAGATAATGTAGGTAGAAAATCCTGTGATACCTCTTCGATAAAATTAGTAGAAGGAATGCTTGGACAGGTTACTTATGAATAATGGTTCTAAAAAGAATAAAGAACTTCATAAATAAGTAGTTAGGAAGCCACGATTACCGCCCTTTAAAAAGGAACATTTTAGAAAGGGGTCTGCTTGGGTGGGATATTCACGGCAGGAGGGTCTGTGGGTGAATATTTATAGAACGCGGGAGAACGCTGGCCTGATTGTGCGGGGTTCAACTGCAAAGGAAATCCTGCAGATAAAAACGCTCCGTCTAGCTAAACGGGGGTTGAAAATCGGTAGGTCATGCCACGATATTGCTCTAATACGGAATAGAGATCAGTATTGGGTGGGTGAATAGGATATGAAGACAGGCTGGCCCGATTAGGTAGTAGTCTCGTCATATCGTGAAAAATCCTATAGTATAATTCCGGTTTATGTTGAGAAAATGAAATAAATTAGTAGGAACCAACTAGAGGTCGTTTTTAAGTAAAAACGAAGAGTATGTGTGAATAGATGAATGAGAATTCTTTGTGATGAATGAGCAGATTAGGAAAAAATAGGAAAATAGTGTGTGTGTGTCTGTGACCAACTGCTGGTAGGAAGAGGAATGCGCAAGCCTCTCTGACTGTTAACTGAGTGTAATTTGAGAAGGAGAGTGCACTTAACTCACAGGGAAGAGGAACAAAATCGAAAAATATTGGGCAAAATAAGTTATAAATAACGATAAAAATTGACGTGATAATGTGTTAAAAGACCATTGTAAAAATACAATAGGTGTTAAAGGGGTATTAAACTAAGGCACGAATAGTATATAAACGGAAAGAAAGTTTAAAATATACTGAAATTATACTATGAGGTTAAAATAAATATTATACTATGAGGTTAAAATAAATATTATACTATGAGGTTAAAATAAATCTAGGCTGTCTAGAATGACAAAAATACACTAGAAAAAGCAGCGATCAGCCGCTCTGTACCAACAGAGACTGCAGTCTAAAAATAGCCTGAAGGACAGAGAGGGGTGTAAAAAATACTGAGGCTTGTTTCACTAAAACCATGAATCAGGAATTAAACTGTAAAATGGGCTAAAAGACAATGAAGCAATAAGAAAATAAAGGGATAAGAAAGTGTAGACATTATAACTAGCTAAATTATAAGGAAAAATGTATTAAATTGGATTTAATACACTGAATAAAGTTAAAGTGATAAAATAAGCAAACTAATAAAATGAATAAATAATGATATCTGTAAAGGGAAAAACACAGTGATATTTGAAGTACTGTACTAGAATAAGACATTAAGTCATCTGTAGTATTCAGAAATATAGTACAGACATTATAGAGTAGGCTTTGATAGGAGAAATTAAGTGATGTGACAAATGAATTATTAATTGGAAAGGGGATTAGCTCTACCTTGGAAAAATAGTAAATAAAAGGTGTATAACAGAAGTGGAGTATTTAGGAAAAATAAATAAATAAATAGTGGCATGAAAACAAAAGGACTGTTTCTCCCCCTAAACATAGAGAGATGAGGGATTTAATAAAGCCATGGAGTCACTGAAAGAAGACTGTTTCTCCCTAGCATAGAGAGATGAGGGATTTAATAAAGCCATGGAGTCACTGAAAGAAGACTGTTTCTCCCTAGCATAGAGAGATGAGGGATTTAATAAAGCCATGGAGTCACTGAAAGAAGACTGTTTCTCCCTAGCATAGAGAGATGAGGGATTAAATAAAGCCATGGAGTCACTGAAAGAAGACTGTTTCTCCCTAGCATAGAGAGATGAGGGATTAAAGCCATGGAGTCACTGAAAGAAGACTGTTTCTCCCTAGCATAGAGAGATGAGGGATTTAATAAAGCCATGGAGTCACTGAAAGAAGACTGTTTCTCCCTAGCATAGAGAGATGAGGGATTTAATAAAGCCATGGAGTCACTGAAAGAAGACTGTTTCTCCCTAGCATAGAGAGATGAGGGATTTAAAAAAGCCATGGAGTCATTGAAAGAAGCGCACATTAGTTCTACCGAATTCGGATTGAATATGAAAAAACTGGATAATGGAGGACGCCATTACCCGGTAACATTCTATCATCAGAAAATACATTACGATGAAAGACAAATGTGGTTCCGTTCGTCCTCGCAGACGTGCGGGTGATTAGCAGAATTATTGACAATATCTAAGAACCAATAAGAAAATAGCTCCCTGTTTTGGATATGGTGATATCGCGTATGGGGAAAATTAGTGTACGGTGACACTAGAACCTAGTGCGGTAGCAGGAAATGCCGCTATACAAGAGTTTGTATCCTTGTCAAAATAACAAACAACTAATCGGTTTGAGGTTAGTAGGTATGGAATTTTCACTTGGCGGTGTATAGTCTCTGATTGATCAATGAGTGGTTCATAGAGATTACAGTTTATATGTGATGAAAAAAGTATTAGATCATGTTTTACCTAACTTCTAGTAGAGTAGCGATGGAATTTTAATTGTTAGACATTCTATACCGTCATTCTCTGAAACTGTTAAGACGCTTATAGAATAAAATCTATGTATAAGTAATACTATTGGTTTGCTGATTAAAAGGTAACATTGTGAATATTAACGATATGTACACTTTCTTTTCCAGAAAAAAAGGGTTTAATCTTCTCTGGTCAAAATGTCATTATAGACTGCATTACTGTGGAAAGCAGTTAGTTAAAGTCAGCCGCTTTAAAAATATCTGGATAAGGCTAAAAATGGAGTTCTGGATAAGTGAGTCCAGTCCCTTTGTGTTCTTGGCCTATGGTTCACTAGTAAGTACACCATGTACCGGGAATGAATATGCATTAGTGGATTTATTGGAAGGGTTTTTTCCAATTCAGTTTCAAATTGGGTATGCAGAAGGATGGAAATGTTTTTTGAAAAATGTATTTAAGTTGTTTCTAAAGAAAGGGGAGTGGAAACATTTTAATGGTGTCAAAATGCCCTGAATCCTAAGAATTTCCTGTGAAAGACTGATCACCTTCACTAGAAATTGTTGGAACAGGTGGGATTTAATTATAAAATGATTAAGAAACACCAGTCTCTATTCAAAGTGTATAATTACTTTGAAAATCTATTATTTCCCTGGGAAAATTATGAAGAGTTGTAATCTTAAATTGACTAAGTTATTCAAATAGGTTTCTTTTTTTTAATTTTATTTTGATATAACATGGGTTCATAGGTAAAATTATCAGTTCCCTGGGGTTATGGTCTTTGGGTAAATACACAAATGTGCTTTGTTCATTCTGCATATAAAAAGGAAAATAGGTTAAAAAGTGATGAAAGTTACTCCAAAGGGTTTATTGGAGTGTGGGTCTCTGTGAGGGTTATGTTGATAACTACATAATCTGTAATTCGTCTGAGAGATCACCAGTAGAATAAGGGAGTTATCATGTCAGAATGCTTTTAGGCATGCTAGAGAATATCACCACAACAAGTGTGTGTGGAGCTCAAACCCTAACTGACTGAATAATGAGGGACAACTGTGTCTGATGACCTGTGAACTGTATCTAAAAATAGACATGCTGAAATTATATTTGATGGGAGAAGACAAACTAAAAGGAATTGGGGTACTGACCTTTTATTACCAGGCCACTCATGAGAGAAAAACTGAGACAAAAGGGCTATTTGGAAAATAGATATTACTGGTAATAAAAGTTTTTAGTATAAATGTAAATTACTAAAGGGATGATGTGTATTGAATAGATAAGGTCAAATTTGAGTTAAAGTAAACACTAAGGACTGTTATCCTGAATATTGGGTTGGAAAATGTATTTAAAAAAAGAACGGTTTAGGTATTTGGATATAGAACTGTTTAAATTTACTAGGCCTAGGGAAGCTTTGGAAACTCATCCTGAGACAAGGTGGTTGACAAAACTTACAGAATATTAGATTAAAGTTTTTTTTGTTTCTTTTGTGTTATAGTGTCATTGGAATTGTAATGATATAATGTAATAATATAAGTAATTGAATAAAAAGGTAGTCTGTTGTGCGATGATACCCAAGGATGAAGAAGAAAGAGACCAACAATAACATTGGCATAGAATGAAACGGATGGACGTTTTCCCCAGGTTTAATTACATTAAAAATAGTGGTAATTTATTGTAAATGTGCAGTTATTATTATAATTATTAATTATTATTATAATTTATTTTTCTCTTTTACTTGTTTGGTCAATTTATTTTTGTATTAAGGAACATAAGGGTGTATATTGTTCCTGAGGAGGGAATGATATATATAAATTTATTAAAATTGATTTAAGAATGTTTTAAGTATGTATCAAACAATGGAAGGAAATTAGAGGTAGTGTTATGGGTTAGAAAAACTGTGACTACATTGGGGATATGAGGGGACTCATAAATGAAGGTAATGGTAGTGAAGGGGTGTTATTTCTAGAAACTATGTATAAAAATAGAGATAATTCACAGAAAAGGAAAGACAGCTGGCTGTGTAAAATATAGGGACAATTCTAAAGTAAATAGAACAATTCACATACCTAAATTATGGTAAAAGTAATAAGTGGTGGCATTTTGAACACTAGAGCAAAAGTTGAAGAAACTTATGACTTAGTTTTGTGAGGATTGGATATTCTTCCAACTGGAAGACACTTGACTGATTACATGTTATTTTACAGCAGTTGCTGTAGGGACCATCATTTGACTATCATTATGAATATTTCTGTGGCAGGAGGCCAGGTATTTGAAGCAGAATGTTTACATGGGGCTGTTATTTAAAAATTAAGATTTAGTGATCTTGCTATAAGAAGAAAGTCTGTTGTCAGGAAATAACCCATGTGTTAGTGTGTATGTCCTCAGGAAAAAACAGCCAGAAATGGAAGGGCTTGGGCTGAATTCTGGAGACTGAGTGTACATCAAGATACACCAGGCTGGTGGTATACTTCTTACAGCACTGCAGTGGTAAAGATCTTCATGTCTCTCTTTGGTGGGTGCATAAGTCTCACGAGAAGTGAGGTCCAGCTGAATAATGGGTGAGCTTGAAAACACCATGACAGAGGACGTGGAACCAGAGAGAGAGAGAGAGAGAGAGAGAGAGAGAGAGAGAGAGAGAGAGAGAGAGAGAGAGAGAGAGAGACTAGATTCCACTATAGAAATACTGGGTTGAGTTTGGGGGCTACTTGTTTTATTTTTTAATGCATCATGTGAAAAAGAATAGATGGTAGGATATTGTACTCTAAACAAACATGTTAAAGGAATTGATGTGAAAGCATATACAGTGTTGAATTACGTCAAGAAGAGATAATGTTGATTAAGGTTATGCACATGATTATCAGTTGAAATGGAGCAGATGGGAAACTAAGTAAAAAATGACATGATTTGGGAACACCTCTCAGAACCTGGGGCCGAAAGGGGAAGACTGGGTGGAAGCATGAGGAAGCTTTTTAGGGCTTTTATTTTTGTGGAGTCCAGCAGAAAAGTATCCTGGAGGCATAGAGTCAGGTGAAGAGAGAGTGGGAATTGTCATGGTCTCAGATTTCAGTTTTCATGAATATATTTATGCATAACACATAACATGGTCAACACTGTTATGTTTTGTCTTTTGCTTTCCAAGTCTTATGTTTAGGAAACCAGAAGGAGAGGGGTTCGCCAGCTTCAGCTGGAATGTCAGTTTGTTGTGTGATGAGTGATGGAAGTAAGAGGATGTATGGTGTAATCATAGAACAGAGGCCATAAGTCTCTAAGTCTGAATGCCTCACAGAAAGAAGGCAGAAACCTGAACCAGGACGAGAGGTTCCGCATCTGATGATCCAAGGGGACCAGAAGGACCTCTCCCAGTGATACCAGGAGATCTAGTCCACGTTCGAGTGTTCCGGAGGAAGTGGGATCAACCGAGGAGAGAAGGACCCTATGAGGTGGCCAAAGCAACAAGAACGGCTGTCCAAGTGAAAGGAAGCCAGACGTGGTACCATCTGAACCACTGCACCTGAGTCCCAACAGAGAGAAGGACACAACCATATAGAAATGAGGACACAGAGGATGCTGATTCACCAGGAGGGAGCCCGGAGGGAGCAGGAGCAGCGGAAGCGATCGAGACGCCAGGGAGGAGCCAAGAAAACAGCAAATCAAGTGAAAGCCAAAATACGACAAGTGCACCGACTAATGCACCCAGAAGAGGAGGAGAGGCCTCACAAGGAACAGAATGAGAACATCTCTTCCCTAAAATTGACACCCTTCCAGATAGGAAGCCAAGTCCGGCCTGAGGAGGGAGCCTCAGGTGAAGAAAGAGGAGGAAAAGTCCCACAAGCTGAAGAAAATGGGGATTTCCCCACAATTGACTTTTCAACTCTTGAATGGTCTCCTTTACAGACAATTTAAGTTAGAACAACAAAAGAATAATGACATTGACATAACAGAAGTAACAGTGAATGCTAGTATAGAACCAACAGACTCATGCACAATCAAGATGTATGGTGGAAACAGGAAGAGAAGAGAGGAACCTGCCAAACAATCCAAAAAGACTGACAAGGTTAGAATCTCTGTTCCACCTCAACTCATAACAGAAGCAGGAGAACTTAAGTCTATCTCAATAATAAGGATCAAACCCTTACCGGAGATTGCACTCTGTGGATGGACACATCACCAAACAAAGGGAGAAGTCGTTTGGGACCCGAAAGGATGTGACCTGACATTAATCAAAGAAAAAGACGAGTGGGTGCTCATCATGAACAAGAACAACAGTGACCGAAGGGAGTAGCACCACGGTCATTAAGATTGATCCTACCCCTGCACCTGAACAGGAAGAACCTGTGACAACGACAAGGGTGGCGGCTGCTGTGACGACCACAGTAGCTACCACTAAGATGACATCGACTGCCCCTACCAAGCAGACCACCGTACCCACAAAGCAACCTGAGACATCAGTCAGGAGAGTTTTTACTGACATTTGGAACTTTCTGATAAACTCTAATGATCTACCTCAAGATAAGAACATTGTAAAAGCGACAGAACTAGATGTATCAGAATCAGAACCACTCAAGGACAGCACACGAGAAGAAGTAGTGAAGAACGAGTGGTACGAATGGGCTAAGTATATGGCAAACAAACACAGAACGGACAATTGTATTTTGTGTAGAAAATCACCTTTGTCTGATCTTTTAATAGTCTCTGAACTGGCATCATTTTAAAGTTGGAAAAATGACCATTGTACCAATAGAAAGTATTCTATTCCCTTGTGTGACATAGAATGTAGGATTGCTCTGGGTAAGCACTAGGGGTAAAACTATGTTGAATGAGGCCATGCTGGGAGACAATGATTGTGCTGCCTATAACATTAGAACTGAATTAAATGTACCTCAATTAGACAGAGGTACCGTGGTTAAAGGAAAATATGAATGTTTTTACAGACACCACACCGAAGGAATTGATGTAGGAAACACCACTGTAGAATGTGATACTATTTGGGTGTTAGAGAATGTGGGAGTTCGTAAAGGTAATGATAAAGGGTTGATAATGAATAGAAAAGGGTTGTGTAGTCACATAACTCAGGTTGCGCCATCTCTTACTATGTTGAAAAATCAAGACAGAGGTATTGCTGATAGTTTCTGGATGTGTGGAAAGAACAAACTGTTGAATGTATTGTCTGATGGATGGATTGGTCTTTGTGCCTTAATTAGAGCAATTCAACAGGTTACCATTATTAAATCACCCCATGATGACTATGTTAAACCTAGAGTTAAAAGGGCTTATGAGAAGGATCCTGAGGTATACCTTGATGCAATTGGACAGCCTAGAGGTGTACCTCGGGGATTTTAAGGCCAGAGATGAGGTTAAATCAGGATTTGAATCTATATTCTTGTGGATAACACCAAATAAGAACTTAGAGTGGATTAATTATATATATACTATAACCAACAGAGATTCATTAACTATACTGACTTGGCTTTAACGGCGTTGGGGGAACAGGTACAGGCTGCCAGTAAAATGACTTGGCAAAATAGACAGGATCTCAATTGGCTCTTAGCGGAGAAGGGTGGAGTTTGTGTCATGTTTGGGGATGACTGTTGCACCTTTATTCCCAATATTGCTATGGCCAAACTCAAAGGATTACGAGCAGAAGTAAAGGCTAATGCTGGTTTAGACTCTCATGTATGGGATGGTTGGACCTAGCGTTAGGAAAGTGGGGAGCCATGTTTGCTAGGATGGCCATCATGTTGGGAGGAGGGTTGTTGGCTTTGGGTATTGTATTTTGTTGTGTTTTACCCCTGGTAAAGTCATTTGTGGTTCAGACAACAGTTAAACAGATGTCTGTAAGGAGAGATGACCCTCCTGTGGTGATTGATCCTGTACCGGGAAGCCCAGGCAATTATACCAATAAGTATGGAAAGCCTTGCAATGCGGTTGGAGGACCTCTTGACTGCCCCTTTGGTAACCCTAACTGTCTCTATGAAGTGATTGGGGGGGTGGTTATGCGTGTCACGGTTTCCCTGTATATGTTCAATTACCCAGTTCAGATGAATGTTTACTCATACATGTCCACAAAAAGTGTCATTTGCGTCACAATTGCAAGTGGTGTACAAAAATTCATGAGGATGGTCATAACCATCACCCAGAACCTTTTTTCTGTGCAAAGTGTCAAAGAGGAGATTGTCTTATTTGTAAGGATGAGGACTGTGCTCCTAGATAATGGGGTTTTAGCATATCTATTTTGCCTAATGCTTTGTGTTCTTTGTATGTTTGTTTGAATTTTTAGATATATATCGATGAACATATATTTTCTTTTAATTAAAGTTAGTTTTGCCTCCTAAAAATAGGATAATTTTAAAAACATGTTAGGTGACAGAGGGTATTCCGGTTACAAGTGTCTACGGACCATGTCTTTAATCATATAACAAAGGTTGGTATCATTGATATTACTTTGTTAGAGAGGTGTCTGCAAGGGAGGATAATGTTGAAATATTTGGTTTTAGAATGAAGTTGTGTCAATTATTATTATTTTATTTATTTTTTTAAACTGCATGCAGGCTTCTTGTTATTTCATATACATTACATTATTTTTATTCCACATAATTGAGATAACCTCTGGCAAGGCTACATACTACATGCTCATTATTCATCAAAATATAATGGTTGATTATAAGTGTTTTTTATTTTTTAACTAGATCTTTCATGTTTGGTCTAGTTGGGTTTTTGTAAGTGTATTATGTTTCAAATTGGATCTTTTCCTCCTGTCTGTGTTTTAGATTGGGAGATGTTTGGTCCAGTTGACTTATATGCTATATTCACATTTGGTAATTTTTGTTGTCCATCGTAGGTATTACCATTCACCATCCTGATGTCATGTTTGTATAATTTATGGGTCTGATCAGCCCCAGAGGAGGGATTTGTAGTAGTGAATGGATACAGGCTGGTAAAAACAGGAAACTAAGCCATTATAAAGGCTTAGGTAAGCTTAAAGTACATTGTCTATTGTAGAGGACAGGAAAATAAAGAAAGGCCATAAGTGCAAAGACAAGCTGGAAATTCCAAGGTCAGAGGGACATACAAAAGAGGGGGCCAGCCAAATGACCAACAGATGAACTATAGGCATAATACATATTTATATTAGGACACTGAGAAGGTCCTGGCACCATTGTAATCTAATCAAGAGCGGATACAAGCGTTATGGGGCACGAACAAGCAGGAAGCCTGAAAATGAAAGACAATGGTAACATATGACGTATGAGAAGTAACTTAATGTGCGTATGTAATGGACTGAGATACTGTATGTGTATAAAAACAGAGCGAGGGCTTAGGAAAGGTGGTCTTTCCGCGGACTGACACGGCTTGTGATACATTGTATTAAAAGTCTATTTGAATTTACAAGTTCTTGTAAGTGTTATGTTTTGAACCGATTATCCACCACATTACAAAACCCTTTTTCAAGAATGTTAGCACAGCTGAAAACTGTTGTCCTGATTAACAGTGGCCAAGTAGGCTACTGTGGCTATTTGATCATAATGTAGATCTACCAGTGACCTACCATCAAAAACTATAGATAAAATACGTCTCATAACATTTTAACATGGAAACAGCTGTTCTATCATTCAGCCTACAGTAGCAGCCAATGTGTGGTGTTCAACGTAGACCTACATTCCATGAGACTTTTGAAAGAAACATGCAGGGCTTGACATTATCTGTTTATCCACTTCTCCTTCAGACAAGGAGGTGACTGAAAATGCTGTTGTGTTTGATGCAAGCTTACGAAGGTGTCCCAAAATACAACACTGTCCCTTTAAAACAAAAAAAGCTATTTACCTGACTGATTTTCAAAGAGTCTAGAAATGTACACGGTTTGTAGGAAGTAATCACTCCCCTATTGCTGACTACAGGTGATCTATAACTGGGATAATAACTCACTAAGTAGCAAAGGAGATTAATAAAATGTGCACCCATGCAGCTCTCTCTTAGATCTCAAACAACATCTAGTCCCGACCACAGCTGTAAACACAATCCAGTTACCTGATCCATATATGCACTGGTCTATTTGCATATAGGCTTACTGCAGCTCTGATTGGTTCTGCCGCCCCGGTCTGTGTAGAGTACGGGATGAGTCGTGTCAATGTAATAGAATCCTACTCCGATGCGTTCTGTCTACAACATCTCTTACATAGTTGGGTTTGTTTCGCTTTGTTGCAGTGAAAGTGGATAATATTCCATTGATCACATTTACCACAGTAAAGGGACACGTTGATGGTGTTAACAGGGGAAACTCTAGAACAGTGATGGTGTTAACAGGGAAAACTCTAGAACAGTGATGGTGTTACCAGGGAAAACTCTAGAACAGTGATGGTGTTAACAGGGGAAACTCTAGAACAGTGATGGTGTTAACAGGGAAAACTCTAGAACAGTGATGGTGTTAACAGGGAAAACTCTAGAACAGTGATGGTGTTAACAGGGAAAACTCTAGAACAGTGATGGTGTTAACAGGGAAAACTCTAGAACAGTGATGGTGTTAACAGGGGAAACTCTAGAACAGTGATGGTGTTAACAGGGGAAACTCTAGAACAGTGATGGTGTTAACAGGGAAAACTCTAGAACAGTGATGGTGTTAACAGGGAAAACTCTAGAACAGAGATGGTGTTAACAGGGAAAACTCTAGAACAGTGATGGTGTTAAAAGGGAAAACTCTAGAACGGTGATGGTGTTAACAGGGAAAACTCTAGAACAGTGATGGTGTTAACAGGGAAAACTCTAGAACAGTGATGGTGTTAACAGGGGAAACTCTAGAACAGTGATGGTGTTAACAGGGAAAACTCTAGAACAGTGATGGTGTTAACAGGGGAAACTCTAGAACAGTGATGGTGTTAACAGGGAAAACTCTAGAACAGTGATGGTGTTAACAGGGCAAACTCTAGAACAGTGATGGTGTTAACAGGGAAAACTCTAGAACAGAGAGGGTGTTAACAGGGGAAACTCTAGAACAGTGATGGTATTAACAGGGAAAACTCTAGAACAGTGATGGTGTTAACAGGGAAAACTCTAGAACAGTGATGGTGTTAACAGGGAAAACTCTAGAACAGTGATGGTGTTAACAGGGAAAACTCTAGAACAGTGATGGTGTTAACAGGGAAAACTCTAGAACAGTGATGGTGTTAACAGGGGAAACTCTAGAACAGTGATGGTGTTAACAGGGGAAACTCTAGAACAGTGATGGTGTTAACAGGGGAAACTCTAGAACAGTGATGGTGTTAACAGGGGAAACTCTAGAACAGTGATGGTGTTAACAGGGAAAACTCTAGAACAGTGATGGTGTTAACAGGGGAAACTCTAGAACAGTGATTGTGTTAACAGGGAAAACTCTAGAACAGTGATGGTGTTAACAGGGAAAACTCTAGAACAGAGATGGTGTTAACAGGGAAAACTCTAGAACAGTGATGGTGTAAAAGGGAAAACTCTAGAACAGTGATGGTGTTAACAGGGGAAACTCTAGAACAGTGATGGTGTTAACAGGGAAAACTCTAGAACAGTGATGTGTTAACAGGGGAAACTCTAGAACAGTGATGGTGTTAACAGGGAAAACTCTAGAACAGTGATGGTGTTAACAGGGCAAACTCTAGAACAGTGATGGTGTTAACAGGGAACACTCTAGAACAGAGAGGGTGTTAACAGGGGAAACTCTAGAACAGTGATGGTGTTAACAGGGAAACTCTAGAACAGTGATGGTGTTAACAGGGAAAACTCTAGAACAGTGATGGTGTTAACAGGGGAAACTCTAGAACAGTGATGGTGTTAACAGGGGAAACTCTAGAACAGTGATGGTGTTAACAGGGGAAACTCTAGAACAGTGATGGTGTTAACAGGGAAAACTCTAGAACAGTGATGGTGTTAACAGGGAAAACTCTAGAACAGAGAGGGTGTTAACAGGGGAAACTCTAGAACAGTGATGGTGTTAACAGGGAAAACTCTAGAACAGTGATGGTGTTAACAGGGAAAACTCTAGAACAGTGATGGTGTTAACAGGGGAAACTCTAGAACAGTGATGGTGTTAACAGGGAAAACTCTAGAACAGTGATGGTGTTAACAGGGGAAACTCTAGAACAATGATGGTGTTAACAGGGAAACTCTAGAACAGTGATGGTGTTAACAGGGGAAACTCTAGAACAGTGATGGTGTTAACAGGGAAAACTCTAGAACAGTGATGGTGTTAACAGGGAAAACTCTAGAACAGAGAGGGTGTTAACAGGGGAAACTCTAGAACAGTGATGGTGTTAACAGGGAAAACTCTAGAACAGTGATGGTGTTAACAGGGAAAACTCTAGAACAGTGATGGTGTTAACAGGGGAAACTCTAGAACAGTGATGGTGTTAACAGGGAAAACTCTAGAACAGTGATGGTGTTAACAGGGGAAACTCTAGAACAGTGATGGTGTTAACAGGGAAAACTCTAGAACAGTGATGGTGTTAACAGGGGAAACTCTAGAACAGTGATGGTGTTAACAGGGAAAACTCTAGAACAGTGATGGTGTTAACAGGGGAAACTCTAGAACAGTGATGGTGTTAACAGGGGAAACTCTAGAACAGTGATGGTGTTAACAGGGGAAACTCTAGAACAGTGATGGTGTTAACAGGGAAAACTCTAGAACAGTGATGGTGTTAACAGGGAAAACTCTAGAACAGTGATGGTGTTAACAGGGAAAACTCTAGAACAGTGATGGTGTTAACAGGGAAAACTCTAGAACAGTGATGGTGTTAACAGGGAAAACTCTAGAACAGTGATGGTGTTAACAGGGAAAACTCTAGAACAGTGATGGTGTTAACAGGGAAAACTCTAGAACAGTGGTCACCAACCTTTGAGTCAAGATCACTTTGAGTCTAAATTCAAGCTGAGAACTACCACTCATGCTCTTTTTCTATATAGATACACATGATATCAACACCATACCACCAGTGGGGGGAAAAGTACCCTGTCCTGAGTAAAGTAAAGAAAATGACTCAAGTAAAAGTGACAGTCACCCAGTAAAACACTACATGATTAAAAACCTCTCTAGGGGGTGTGGGCACCTGGCCAACATCCAGTGAAATTGCAGAGCGCCAAATTCAAAAACAGAAATACTCATTATAAAAATGTATAAAACATACAAGTGTTATACATGGCTTTAAATATAAACTTCTTGTTAATAACCTCTTGAGCCTATGGGGGGTGCTATTTCGATCTTGGAAAAATTGGTCTCCAAATTAAACCCCCTCGTACTCAATTCTTGCTTGTACAATATGCATATTATTATTACAATTGGATAGAAAACAATCTCTAGTTTCTAAAACCGTTTGAATTTTGTCTGTGGGTGAACCAGAACTCTTTCTGCAGCGAAATCCATGACAGGAACTGCGAAGGTCTGAAAATTAGGCTCTGTTCTCAGATCAGTTTAAAGCTCTGTATGTATCCTATAGGTCGACATGAACTGCACCCGCCTTCCCCTGGATGTCAGTAACCAATGAGAAGTGGAATGGAGTGTCTACGTAATTCTCAGAGTTTATAAAAGGCCAAGGAACGAGGGGACCTCTCTTTTCGACGTTCGTCATGGCGCAAAGCAGGACCTCAGGATGGCATTTTGAAACGCTCAGTTATCAACCTTAGATATATCCGTCTGTAATTTAATTCGATATAGGTGTTAGAAACATCATAACGAAGTTATTTTAAACCGAGTTATATCAGTTTATGCGAGTATATTGCTATTTTCGGAATTTCCTTAGTATTGCGTTTTGAGGATTTGGGCATGCTGTGGCCATATAGCTATTGTTAGCCGCTAATTCCGAAGTTGAAGACTACGTTTTACAACCAAGCAACGATTCTTTTGGACAACGGACCACTTGCCCAAGATTCTGATGGAAGCTCGTCCAAAAGTAAGAGCTATTTATGATGTTATTCCGTATTTATGTGGAAAAGTGTAAACGGATTTGTCCGCCATTATTGCGGCACTAGTCTGGCTGTAACGCACACTGTATGTCTAGTAACGTTAATTTTAAAAATCGAACTCAGCGGTTGCATTAATAACTAATGCATCTTTCATTTCATGTCCAACCTGTATTTTTTAGTCAAGTTTACGATTATTTATTGATTAGATTAGGTGCCTTTCCAAGATGGCGCCGGCCAGAATGCATGACCTGTTGCCACTGATCAATCATTGTATAACCACGATTTGTGCTGCTAAATATTCACATTTTCGAACAAAACCTATATGGATTGTGTAATATGATGTTACAGGACTGTCATCTGAAGAATTCTGAGAAGGTTAGTGAAAAATTAATTTATTTTGGTGGTGAATACGTTATCGCTGTGTTTGGCTGGAATCAATGCTGTTGTCTGGTTTGCTATTGTGGTAAGCTAATATAACGATATATTGTGTTTTCGCTGTAAAACACTTAGAAAATCTGAAATATTGTCTTGATTCACAAGATCTGTGTCTTTCAATTGCTGTACGCTGTGTATTTTTAAGAAATGTTTTATGATGAGTAATTAGCTAATACACGATGGTCTCTGTAGTTATTCTAGTCATTTTAGTGAGAGTTGTGATGGGGGCTGCAATTGTAAACTATGATTTATACCTGAAATATGCACATTTTTCTAACAAAACATATGCTATACAATAAATATGTTATCAGACTGTCATCTGATGAAGTTTTTTCTCGGTTAGTGGCTATTTATATCTTTATTTGGTCGAATTGGTGATAGCTACTGGTGGAGTGAAAAAATAGTGGAGTAAGAAAAATGGTGTCTTTTGCTAACGTGGTTAGCTAATAGATTTACATATTGTGTCTTCCCTGTAAAACATTTTAAAAATCAGAAATGGTGCCTAGATTCACAAGAAGTGTATCTTTCATCTGGTGTCTTGGACTTGTGATTTAATGATATTTAGATGCTAGTATTTACTTGTGACGCTATGCTAGGCTATGCTAGTCAGCTTTTTTACTGGTGGGGGTGCTCCCGGATCCGGGTTTGGGAGGAACTAGAAGTTAATCCAACCACGGTGTCAGATTTCAAAAAGGCTTTACAGCGAAAGCATACCACGCAATTATCTGAGAACAGAGCACAGCAGACAAATTATTACAAACCGTAACAAGCCAAGTAGAGGAGTTACACAAGTCAGAAATAGTGATAAAATGAATCATTTACCTTTGATGATCTTCATATGTTTGCACTCACAAGACTCCCATTTACTCAATAAATGTTTGTTTTGTTCGATAAAGTCCATGTTTATATCCAAAAACCTCTGTTTTGTTAGCGCGTTTTGTTCAATAATCCACTGTCTCAAACAACATCCGGTGAAATTGCAGAGCGTGAAACTCAACAAAACAGAAATTCTCATAATAAACATAGATAAAAGATACAAATGTTATACACCAGCTTAAAGATAAACTTTTTGTTAATCCAACCGCTGTGTCAGATTTCAAAAAGGCTTTACGGCGAAAGCAAACCATGAGATTATCTGAGAACAGCGCCCAGCAGACAAATCATTGCAAACAGTTAGCTGCCAAGAAGAGGAGTAACAAAAGTCAGAAATAGCGCTAAAATGTATCACTTACATTTGATGATCTTCATAGGTTGCACTCCGAAGACTCCACGTTACACAATAAATGTTCGTTTTGTTAAAAAATGTCCCTCTTTATGTCCAAAAACCTCAGTTTTGTTGGTGCGTTTTGTTCAGCAATCCATTGGAACAAAGCGTGGTCACAACAGACAGACGAAAAATCAAAAAAGTACAATAAAAGTTCGTAGAAACATGTCAAACGATGTTTAAAATCAATCCTCAGGTTGTTTTTGTCATAAATAATCAATAATATTTCAACCGGACAAAAGCTTCGTCAATAGAAAAGGAGAAACAAGAAAGGCGCGCTCCCAATCGCGCGCAGGACTCATGTCTGGAAATTTCCACTGTCCTCTCATTGAAAGTACTGTATCTCCCTCATTTTTCAGAGTAAAAGTCTGAAACAATACCTAAAGACTGGGCACATGTAGTGGAAGCCATAGGGATCGTGATCTGGGTCCCAAGTCTTTGTATGGTGGATAGGCTTTCAATGGAAAAACAGCCTTTCAAAATAATAGTACTTCCTGGATGGATTTTCCTCAGGTTTTCACCTGCCATATCAGTTCTGTTATACTCACAGACATTATTTTAACAGTTTTGGAAACTTTAGAGTGTTTTCCATCCGAATCTACCAAATTATATGCATATCCTAGCTTCTGGGCCTGAGTAGCAGGCAGTTTACTTTGGGCACGCTTTCCATCCAAAATTCCAAATGCTGCCCCCTACCCTAGTGAAGTTAAACGTCTAAAAGTATTTGGTTTTAAATATAGTTAAGTATCAAAAGTAAAAGTACAAGTACAAATAATTAAAAATGTGTTATATTAAGCAGACAGCCACATTTTCTATTTTATTTACAGATAGTCAATGGCACATTCCAACATTCAGAGATCATTTTCAAAAAAAGCATTTGATTAGTCAGGCTGCAAGATCAGAGGCAGTAGGGATGACCAGGAATGTGTAACGGCTGTCATCCTCTTCTTCCTCTGAAGAGGAGGTGTAGCAGGGATCGGACCAAGACGCAGAGTGGTAAGTGTCCATGTTTTAATATAATCCACTGAACACGACAAAAAAATACAAAATAACAAAGTAACCTAACCGAAACAGTCCCGTGTGGCACGAACACAGACACAGGAAACAAACACCCACAAACCAACAGTGAAAACAGGCAACCTAAATATGGTTCCCAATCAGAGACAATGCAAAACACCTGCCTCTGATTGAGAACCATACTAGGCCAAATGACAACCCTAAACATAGAAACACATAACATAGACTGCCCACCCCAACTCACGCCCTGACCATACTAACTAAAGACAAAACAAAGGAAAATAAAGGTCAGAACGTGACAGTACCCCCCCCCCCCAAAGGTGCGGACTCCGGACGCAAAGCACCTCTGGACTGAGGGGCAGTTCCGGACTGAGGGGCAGTTCCGGACTGAGGGGCAGCTCCGGACTGAGGGGCAGCTCCGGACTGAGGAGCAATTCCGGCATCACCGGCGTGACAGGCGGCTGGCAGCTCCTGGCTGACTGACAGCTCTGGCAGGTCCTGGCTGACTGACGGCTCTGGCAGGTCCTGCCTGGCAGACATCTCTGGCAGGTCCTGGCTGGCTGGCGGCTCTGGCAGCTCCTGGCTGGCTGGCGGCTCTGGCAGCTCCTGGCTGGCTGGCGGTTCTGGCAGCCCGTGGCTGGCTGGCGGCTCTGGCAGGTCCTGGCTGACTGACGGCTCTGGCAGGTCCTGGCTGACTGACGGCTCTGGCAGCTCCTGGCTGGCTGGCGGCTCCGGCAGGTCCTGGCTGGCTGGCGGTTCTGGCCAGACGGGCAGCTCAGACGGCGCTGGACAGACGGGCAGCTCAGACGGCGCTGGACATACGGGAGACTCTGGCGGCTCAGGACAGACGGGAGACTCTGGCGGCTCAGGACAGACGGGAGGACTCTGGCTGCGCTGGAGAAGAGGAAGGCTCTGGCAGCGCTGGACAGGCGGGAGCAACTGTAGAGAGAAAACGGAGAGACAGCCTGGTGCGGGGGGCTGCCACCGGAGGACTGGTACGTGGAGGTGGCACCGGATATACCGGACCGTGAAGGAGTACAGGAGCTCTTGAGCACCGAGCCTGCCCAACCTTACCTGGTTGAATGCTGCCCGGCCGACACGAGGAGCTGGAATGTATCGCACCGGGCTAAGCACGCGTACTGGGGACACCGTGCGCTCCACCGCATAACACGGTGCCTGACCAGTACGACGCCCTCTCTCTCCACGGTAAGCACGGGGAGTTGGCTCAGGTCTCCTACCTGGCTTAGCCACACTCCCCGTGTGATCCCCCCCCAAGAAATTTGGGGCTGACTCTCGGGCTTCCAACCGCGTCGCCGTGCTGCCTCCTCATACCAGCGCCTCTCTGCCTTCGCTGATCGGACCAAGACGCAGAGTGGTAAGTGTCCATGTTTTAATATAATCCACTGAACACGACAAAAAAATACAAAAAAACAAAGTAACCTAACCGAAACAGTCCCATGTGGCACGAACACAGACACAGGAAACAAACACCCACAAACCAACAGTGAAGACAGGCAACCTAAATATGGTTCCCAATCAGAGACAATGCAAAACACCTGCCTCTGATTGAGAACCATACTAGGCCAAATGACAACCCTAAACATAGAAACACATAACATAGACTGCCCACCCCAACTCACGCCCTGACCATACTAACTAAAGACAAAACAAAGGAAATAAAGGTCAGAACGTGACAGAATGTTCTCTTGATAAGTATGAATTAGACCCTTGTCCTGCTAAGCACTCAAAATGTAACAAATACTTTTGGGTGTCAGGGAAAATGTATGGATTAAAAGTACATAATTTTCTTTATGAATGTAGTGAAGTAAAAGTTGTCAAAAATATAAAAAGTAAAGTACAGACACCCAAAAAACTACTTAAGTAGTACTTTCAAGTATTTTTACTTAAGTACTTTACACCACTGCATAACAGTCTTTGTTACTTTGACTCTATCCACTTTTATACAGACAGGTGTGTACATTTCCAAATCATGTCCAATCAATTGAACTTACCACAAGTGGACTCCAATCAAGTTGTAGAAACATCTCAAGAATGATCACTGGAAACAGGATGAACCCAACCTCAATTTCGAGTCTCATAGCAAAGGGTCTGAAAACTTATGTGAATAAGGTAATTCTGTTTTTGATGTGTTATAAATATGAACAATTCTAAAAACATGTTTTTGCTTTGTCTTTATGGGGTACTGTGTATAGATTGATGAGAAAAATAAATAATGCAATCAATTTTAAAGTAAGGCTGTAACAAAATGTGGAAAAATTCAAGGGGTCTGAATACTTTCGGAATACACTGTACATTAGTGCCTGTCCCAGATGGACAATTATGCTACAGTAAATTAATTTACAGGTGATCACATAATTTTCATGCTTTGAGACAGATTTGTACTCTTTGCTTCCAGTTGCATGTTATTTTACTAGCCCTGCAAATTATAATATATCTTACAATGTTAAAACACAGCTCAGTAACTGTCACAAGTATATATCAGTATAACAGCATCCTACCTGTGCTCCAGAACATAATCATCAATTTCATAGCAGGTATCATGTCTGTCTCTAACTGGGGCTCCACTGAGCGAAACAAGTCTACTGTCATGAAGAGAGGACTGAAGAGTGAGAAATACTGCTAAGCTATATGACTTCTATCGCATTACTTCCTTACTTCTATGAAGTGACAAACTTTTAAGCAGATAAGATCAGTTAAACCCACCTACCTACAGGAAACACTGACATTAGAAAAACTCCACAGGAAACTGCTGACAGAGCAGCAAAGTTACACATAGTGTGTCCTATAATATCAGCTCTAACTTTCTACTGCTTGAGTTCACCTCTTTACTTGTGTGATAAGTCTGGGCGTACAGCCAAGGGCCATTTGGGTGTGACACATCCTGTTTTTCCCAGTTTTTCATTATCTGCAGGAAATCAGCTATGTGGAAACATGGAGAACGGATCAGAGAATAGTGTGAGCTGTGGTAACTCTAGACGGTTGAACCCTCTTGCTGTCAACGTCACCTTTTACACACTATGTTCCTCACCCTCTCTCTCCCTCCTCCCCTGTCTCCCCCATTTGCTCTCTTCCTTCCTTCTCCCCTGTCTCCCCCATTTGCTCTCTTCCTTCCTTCTCCCCTGTCTCCCCCAGTTGCTCTCTTCCTCCCTCCTCCCCTGTCAAATGTTTATCTAGTGTACCTATGTATTTAATTCGTCTGTAATAATGTATCTATGTATTTAATTAGTCTGTAATATTGTTTATCTAGTGTACCTATGTATTTAATTAGTCTGTAATAATGTATCTATGTATTTAATTAGTCTGTAATAATGTATCTATGTATTTAATTAGTCTGTAATATTGTTTATCTAGTGTATCTATGTATTTAATTAGTCTGTTATAATGTATCTATGTATTTAATTAGTCTGTAATATTGTTTATCTAGTGTATCTATGTATTTAATTAGTCTGTAATAATGTATCTATGTATTTAATTAGTCTGTTATAATGTTTATCTAGTGTATCTATGTATTTAATTAGTCTGTTATAATGTTTATCTAGTGTATCTATGTATTTAATTAGTCTGTAATAATGTATCTATGTATTTAACTAATGTCTGTAATAATGTATCTATGTATTTAATTAAAGTCTGTAATAACGTATCTATATATTTAATTAAAGTCTGTAATAATGTATATATATATTTAATTATAGTATGGTATAGTGTTTATCTAGTGTATCTATGTATTTAATTAATGTCTGTAATAATGTATATATATATTTAATTATAGTATGGTATAGTGTTTATCTAGTGTATCTATGTATTTAATTAATGTCTGTAATAATGTATCTATATATTTAATTATAGTATGTAATAATGTTTATCTAGTGTATCTATGTATTTAATTAGTCTGTTATAATGTTTATCTAGTGTATCTATGTATTTAATTAGTCTGTAATAATGTTTATCTAGTGTATCTATGTATTTAACTAAAGTCACATGATGTACTGATGAGACTTGCTCCCTCTGCTAGAACACTTCCCCTTTGTCTACATGATTGACTCATGGTTCTGGACTCACAGCCAAATGCTGTTTCTCCATATCCTGTTATTTAGCAGTAGACTGAACTAAGCTGTGAGAGACGAACAGGACAAATGGTTGTGGTTCCTTTGAGAAACAGTGTTGAGACATTAAGCACTGAGAAATGGTGTGACATTTCTCAACAAGACCTCACCACAAAAGTCACAATGTGGAAAGGTGAACATCTCTCTGCAGAGGAGATTATATATCATTTAATATATTTGATTTCATCTGTTTTTGTTTTCTCAATCGTTCAGTTCCATAGGTCAGAGGTCAAGCTGAGCTGAGCCAATAGCGGAAGAGTGGAAAAGGTTACTGGTTATGATGACATCACAACTGGTTATGATGACATTACTGTTGAGAAGTCAGTAATGAAAAGATATTCAGTTGACTGCATGTTAGTCTGTCAGCCTTATCTCCTTCAAACCTCCCTCCCTCTCCTCCCCTTATCTCTCGCCCTCCACACCCCCTCCTCTCTCTCTGCTCCTCTCTCTCATTCTCAATTCAATTCAAGGGGCTTTATTGGCATGGGAAACATATGTTACCATTGCCAAAGCAAGTTAACTAGTTAATATACAAAAGTGAACTAAACAATAAAAATGAACAGTAAACATTACACTCACAGAAGTTCCCAAAGAATAAAGACATTTCAAATGGCATATTATGTATATATACAGTGTTGTAACGATGTGCAAGTGGTTTTAAAGTACAAAAGGGAAAATAAATAAACAAATATGGGTTGTATTTACAATGGTGTTTGTTCTTCACTGGTTTCCCTTTTCTTGTGGCAACAGGTCACACATCTTGCTGGCTGTGCTCACTGTGTCTGTACATAGTCAAAGCTTTCTTTAAGTTTGGGTCAGTCACAGTGGTCAGGTATTCTGCCACTGTGTACTCTCTGTTTAGGGCCAAATAGCATTCTAGTTTGCTCAGTTTTTTTGTTAATTCTTTCCAATGTGTCAAGTAATTATATTTTAGTTTTCTCATGATTTGGTTGGGTCTAATTGTGTTGCTGTCCTGTTCTCTCTCTCTTCCTGACATATAGAATCAGGCCTGTCGAGCTTGACTCAGATGACAGACTTCTAGCTTCTACACCCCCCTCCTCCTCTCTCACCCTTCCTCTCTCCTCCCCATCCCCTCCTCTCTCTACTCCTCTCTCTCTCTCTTCCTGACATATAGAATCAGGCCTGTTGATCTTGACTCAGGTCACAGACATCTAGCATTTACACCCCCCACTCCTGATCTAACATAAGACCAATATAAAATACATAAAATATACTCTCATTCATTTACATAGAGACAGATACAATCAATCATTGACACACTGAATATACAACAGTCAGATGCATGACACCATCACCAATGTTATAACTTTCTCCGTCACTGAGCAGATTTCAGGTCTGCTGAGCGCAAACTTTAATGTTGTGAAAATCCTGTACAACTTCCAGGGTGTGTTTAATGTGAACACAGAGGCTGTACCCCCTTTAAGTTACAGTTAACAGTGACCAAGTGGGTTACTGTGGCTATTTGATCATAATGTAGATCTACCAGAGTGACCTACCATCAAAAACAATGGAGAAAAGAACATTTTAACATGGAAACAGCTGTTCTATCGTTCAGCCTACAGTAGCAGCCAATGTGTGGTGTTCAACGTAGACCTACATTCCATGAGACTTTTGAAAGAAACACGCAGGGCTTGACATTAACCTGTTTATCCACTTATCCAACCGGGATAATAACTCACTAACTAGCAAAGGAGATGAACAAAATGTGCCCACATGCAGCTCTCTCTTAGATCTCAAACAACATCTAGTCCCGACCACAGCTGTAAACACAATCCAGTTACCTGATCCGTATATGCACTGGTCTATTTGCATATAGGCCTACTGCAGCTCTGATTGGTTCTGCCGCCCCGGTCTGTGTAGAGTACGGGATGAGTCGTGTCAATGTAATAGAATCCTACTCCGATGCGTTCTGTCTACAACATCTCTTACATAGTTGGGTTTGTTTCGCTTTGTTGCAGTGAAAGTGGATAATATTCCATTGATCCCATTTACCACAGTAAAGGGACACGTTGATAGTGTTAACAGGGAAAACTCTAGAACAGTGATGGTGTTAACAGGGGAAACTCTAGAACAGTGATGGTGTTAACAGGGAAAACTCTAGAACAGTGATGGTGTTAACAGGGGAAACTCTAGAACAGTGATGGTGTTAACAGGGAAAACTCTAGAACAGTGATGGTGTTAACAGGGGAAACTCTAGAACAGTGATGGCGTTAACAGGGGAAACTCTAGAACAGTGATGGTGTTAACAGGGGAAACTCTAGAACAGTGATGGTGTTAACAGGGAAAACTCTAGAACAGTGATGGTGTTAACAGGGGAAACTCTAGAACAGTGATGGTGTTAACAGGGAAAACTCTAGAACAGTGATGGTGTTAACAGGGAAAACTCTAGAACAGTGATGGTGTTAACAGGGAAAACTCTAGAACAGTGATGGTGTTAACAGGGAAAACTCTAGAACAGTGATGGTGTTAACAGGGAAAACTCTAGAACAGTGATGGTGTTAACAGGAAAACTCTAGAACAGTGATGGTGTTAACAGGGAAACTCTAGAACAGTGATGGTGTTAACAGGGGAAACTCTAGAACAGTGATGGTGTTAACGGGGAAAACTCTAGAACAGTGATGGTGTTAACAGGGAAAACTCTAGAACAGTGGTCACCAAACGTTGAGTCAAAATGCAAGCCGAGATCTACTATAAATAACGAAATGTTAATTAAAGTAAATCAGCCTGCTTTTCTATTTTAATCAGGTCCTACACAGGCTCAGAAGGATCCTGTGATGGAGGGACATGTCCTGGTGACAGTAGTCCTTAAAGTGCTCCTGCCGTAAGTCTTGGAGGCCCAAAAACTGATCGGTTGCAGTTATAATGATGTCCAGAACAATTAATTTCTGTGGCTGTAAATGCTACAAAATCCTCCTTTTCCACAATAAGTGCATCCAGATCACTTGATTGACGTATAACATTTACAACTGGTTGTGGTACATCCACCTCCATCTCTTCTTCAGGACTGGCCTCTTTTCCCTTCAACTCTCTTCACCACCTCCACATAGGAGACTTGCTGTACAGCCCTGATCCTTGACTCCTCAACCTCTTTCACCCTAACAGGGCATTCTGGGAATTCAGGAATATGATCCCTACCACAGTTACAACATTTTACATTCACAGACTCTTCGAGAACATATTCCTTCAGTCTGAAAACACTTGACACAGACAAACTTCTTACACTTTTTACACGAACGCTCTTATGGCGTATCTTGTATATCCCAACTTTACATAGAGTGGTAAATACTCATCAAACACCAATAATACAGATAAACAGCTACATTCTCCATGGGGGTCAATAATACAGATAAACAGCTACATTCTCCATGGGGGTCAATAATACAGATAAACAGATACATTCTCCATAGAGGTCAATAATACAGATAAACAGCTACATTCTCCATAGGGGTCAATAATACAGATAAACAGCTACATTCTCCATAGGGGTCAATAATACAGATCAACAGCTACATTCTCCATAGAGGTCAATAATACAGATAAACAGCTACATTCTCCATAGGGGTCAATAATACAGATAAACAGCTACATTCTCCATGGGGGTCAATAATACAGATAAACAGCTACATTCTCCATAGGGGTCAATAATACAGATAAACAGCTACATTCTCCATAGAGGTCAATAATACAGATAAACAGATACATTCTCCATAGGGGTCAATAATACAGATAAACAGCTTCATTCTCCATAGAGGTCAATAATACAGATAAACAGCTCCATTCTCCATAGAGGTCAATAATACAGATAAACAGCTACATTCTCCATAGGGGTCAATAATACAGACAAACAGCTACATTCTCCATAGGGGTCAATAATACAGATAAACAGCTACATTCTCCATAGAGGTCAATAATACAGACAAACAGCTACATTCTCCATAGGGGTCAATAATACAGATAAACAGATACATTCTCCATAGAGGTCAATAATACAGATAAGCAGCTACATTCTCCATAGGGGTCAATAATACAGATAAACAGCTACATTCTCCATAGAGGTCAATAATACAGATAAACAGCTACATTCTCCATAGGGGACAATAATACAGATAAACAGCTACATTCCCCATAGGGGTCAATAATACAGATAAACAGCTACATTCTCCATAGAGGTCAATAATACAGATAAACAGATACATTCTCCATAGGGGTCAATAATACAGATAAACAGCTTCATTCTCCATAGAGGTCAATAATACAGATAAACAGCTACATTTTCCATAGGGGTCAATAATACAGATAAACAGCTACATTCTCCATAGGGGTCAATAATACAGATAAACAGCTACATTCTCCATAGGGGTCAATAATACAGATAAACAGATACATTCTCCATGGGGGTCAATAATACAGATAAACAGCTACATTCTCCATAGAGGTCAATAATACAGATAAACAGCTACATTCTCCATAGGGGTCAATAATACAGATAAACAGCTACATTCTCCATAGGGGTCAATAATACAGATAAACAGCTACATTCTCCATAGGGGTCAATAATACAGATAAACAGCTACATTCTCCATAGAGATCAATAATACAGATAAACAGCTACATTCTCCATAGGGGTCAATAATACAGATAAACAGATACATTCTCCATACGGGTCAATAATACAGATAAACAGCTACATTCCCCATAGGGGTCAATAATACAGATAAACAGCTACATTCTCCATAGAGGTCAATAATACAGATAAACAGCTACATTCTCCATAGAGGTCAATAATACAGATAAACAGCTACATTCTCCATAGAGGTCAATAATACAGATAAACAGCTACATTCTCCATAGAGGTCAATAATACAGGTAAACAGCTACATTCTCCATAGAGTTCAATAATACAGATAAACAGCTACATTCTCCATAGAGGTCAATAATACAGATAAACAGCTACATTCTCTTTAGGGGTCAATAATACAGATAAACAGCTACATTCTCCATAGAGGTCAATAATACAGATAAACAGCTACATTCTCTTTAGGGGTCAATAATACAGATAAACAGCTACATTCTCCATAGGGGTCAATAATACAGATAAACAGCTACATTCTCCATAGGGGTCAATAATACAGATAAACAGCTACATTCTCCATAGGGGTCAATAATACAGATAAACAGCTACATTCTCCATAGAGGTCAATAATACAGATAAACAGCTACATTCTCCATAGAGGTCAATAATACAGATAAACAGCTACATTCTCCATAGAGGTCAATAATACAGATAAACAGCTACATTCTCCATAGGGGTCAATAATACAGATAAACAGCTACATTCTCCATAGAGGTCAATAATACAGATAAACAGCTACATTCTCCATAGGGGTCAGTACATTCTCCAGACGGTCAACGGTACGCCAGAGATATCAACACCATACCAGTCCTGGTTACTATGACTACACCATATCAACACCATACCACTCCTGGTTACTATGCCTAGACAATATCAACACCATACCACTCCTGGTTACTTTGACTGCACCATATCAACACCATACCACTCCTGGTTACTATTACTACACCATATCAACACCATACCACTCCTGGTTACTATGACTGCACCATATCAACACCATACCACTCCTGGTTACTATGACTACACCATATCAACACCATACCACTCCTGGTTACTATGACTGCACCATATCAACACCATACCACTCCTGGTTACTATGACTGCACCATATCAACACCATACCACTCCTGGTTACTATGACTACACCATATCAACACCATACCACTCCTGGTTACTATGACTACACCATATCAACACCATACCACTCCTGGTTACTATGACTGCACCATATCAACACCATACCACTCCTGGTTACTATGACTACACCATATCAACACCATACCACTCCTGGTTACTATGACTACACCATATCAACACCATACCACTCCTGGTTACTATGACTGCACCATATCAACACCATACCACTCCTGGTTACTATGCCTAGACAATATCAACAGCATACCACTCCTGGTTACTATGACTACATGATATCAACACCATACCACTCCTGGTTACTATGCCTAGACCATATCAACACCATACCACTCCTGGTTACTATGCCTAGACAATATCAACACCATACCACTCCTGGTTACTATGACTACAGGATATCAACACCATACCACTCCTGGTTACTATGACTAGACAATATCAACACCATACCTCTCCTGGTTACTATGACTACATGATATCAACACCATACCACTCCTGGTTACTATGACTACATGATATCAACACCATACCACTCCTGGTTACTATGACTACATGATATCAACACCATACCACTCCTGGTTACTATGACTACATGATATCAACACCATACCACTCCTGGTTACTTTGACTGCACCATATCAACACCATACCACTCCTGGTTACTTTGACTGCACCATATCAACACCATACCACTCCTGGTTACTATGACTGCACCATATCAACACCATACCACTCCTGGTTACTATGCCTAGACCATATCAACACCATACCACTCCTGGTTACTATGCCTAGACCATATCAACACCATACCACTCCTGGTTACTATGACTGCACCATATCAACACCATACCACTCCTGGTTACTATGCCTTGACCATATCAACACCATACCACTCGTGGTTACTATGCCTAGACAATATCAACACCATACCACTCCTGGTTACTATGACTACATGATATCAACACCATACCACTCCTAGTTACTATGACTGCACCATATCAACACCATACCACTCCTGGTTACTATGCCTAGACATTATCAACAGCATACCACTCCTGGTTACTATGACTACATGATATCAACACCATACCACTCCTGGTTACTATGACTACATGATATCAACACCATACCACTCCTGGTTACTATGACTACATGATATCAACACCATACCACTCCTGGTTACTTTGACTGCACCATATCAACACCATACCACTCCTGGTTACTATGCCTAGACCATATCAACACCATACCACTCCTGGTTACTATGCCTAGACCATATCAACACCATACCACTCCTGGTTACTATGACTGCACCATATCAACACCATACCACTCCTGGTTACTATGCCTAGACCATATCAACACCATACCACTCCTGGTTACTACGCCTAGACAATATCAACACCATACTACTCCTGGTTACTATGACTACATGATATCAACACCATACCACTCCTAGTTACTATGCCTACACAATATCAACACCATACCACTCCTGGTTACTATGACTACATGATATCAACACCATACCACTCCTGGTTACTATGCCTAGACCATATCAACAGCATACCACTCCTGGTTACTATGACTACATGATATCAACACCATACCACTCCTGGTTACTATGCCTAGACCATATCAACACCATACCACTCCTGGTTACTATGCCTAGACCATATCAACACCATACCACTCCTGGTTACTATGACTGCACCATATCAACACCATACCACTCCTGGTTACTATGCCTAGACAATATCAACACCATACCACTCCTGGTTACCATGACTACATGATATCAACACCATACCACTCCTAGTTACTATGCCTACACAATATCAACACCATACCACTCCTGGTTACTATGACTACATGATATCAACACCATACCACTCCTGGTTACTATGCCTAGACCATATCAACACCATACCACTCCTGGTTACTATGCCTAGACAATATCAACACCATACCACTCCTGGTTACTATGACTACATGATATCAACACCATACCACTCCTGGTTACTATGACTAGACAATATCAACACCATACCTCTCCTGGTTACTATGACTACATGATATCAACACCATACCACTCCTGGTTACTATGACTACATGATATCAACACCATACCACTCCTGGTTACTATGACTACATGATATCAACACCATACCACTCCTGGTTACTATGCCTAGACAATATCAACACCATACCACTCCTGGTTACTATGCCTAGACCATATCAACACCATACCACTCCTAGTTACTATGACTACATGATATCAACACCATACCACTCCTGGTTACTATGCCTACATGATATCAACACCATACCACTCCTGGTTACTATGACTACATGATATCAACACCATACCACTCCTGGCTACATCCGATTGGCCAGCAGTAGCCCTATAGTGCACTTAATTTGCTCTCTGGGCCAGCCAGAAAGGCACGTTGCACATTCAGACACATGAAATGGTTCAATATGGCAACAGCTTGCCTACCCGGCGTGCAGGGAAAGTGAATCAGGTGCACCTACTGCCAACAGCCCGAGACCCCCCAAACAATAGGAACACAAGGCTTTATCGTGGGTTTTTACAGAAATGTTTGGCGATCCACTAGGAATGCCATGGAGATCAACCAGTTGATCGCGATCAACCGATTGGTGACCAGCTGCTCTCGAAAATGTAGTGAATTTCAATCTCGTGCTTCTCGCTATTGGCTGATTTATCTGCAGTTTAGAGGGAACATTGTGTCACACCCTGATCTGTTTCACCTGTCTTTGTGATTATCTCCACCCCCTTCCAGGTGTAGCCCATCTTCCCCATTATCCCCTGTGTATTTATGCCTGTGTTTTATGTTTGTCTGAAGCCAGTTTGTACTGTTTGTTCAAGTCAACCAGTGGTTTGTGTCTGCGCCTGCTTTTTCCCAGTCTCTGTTTTCTTGTCCTCCCGGTTTTGACCCTTGCCTGTCCTGACCCTGAGCCCGCCTGCCTGACCACTCTGCCTGTCCTGACTCTGAGCCCGCCTGCCTGACCACTCTGCCTGTCCTGACTCTGAGCCCGCCTGCCTGACCACTCTGCCTGTCCTCACTCTGAGCCCGCCTGCCTGACCACTCTGCCTGTCCTCACTCTCAGCCCACCTGCCTGACCACTCTGCCTGTCCTGACTCTGAGCCTTCCTGCCTGACCACTCTGCCTGTCCTGACTGCCTGACTACTCTGCCTGTCCTGACTCTGCCTGACCACTCTGCCTGAGCCTGCTTGCTGATCTGTACCTCAGCCCTCCTCTGGATTACCGATCTCTGCCTACCCTGAGCATGCCTGCCGTCCTGTACCTTTGCCCCCTTACTCTGGACTATCGACCCCTGCCTGCCTTGACCTGTCTTTGCCTGCCAATGTTGTCTGCATTTGGGTCTTACCTAGGTTCTAATAACACTGACCATCACACCTTAACTGACATTAGTGCCTGTCCCCAGATGGACAGTTACGCTACAGTAAAGTACACTTACAGCTGATCACATCATTGTCCTGCTTTGAGACAGATGTTTACTGTCTGCTTCCAGGTGCATGTTATTTTACTAGCCCTGAAAATGGTAATATATTAAAACATATCTCAGTAACTGTCACAAGTGTATAACAGCATCCTACCTGTGCTCCAGAACAGGATCATCAATATCACTGCAGGTATCATATCTGTCTCTAACTGGGGCTCCACTGAGCAAAACAAGTCTACTGTCATGAAGAGAGGACTGAAGAGTGAGAAATACTGCTGGGCTATATGACTTCTAACTCATTACTTCCTTACTTCAATTATGTGGCAAACTGTTAAGCAAATCAGACCAGTTAAACCCACCTACCTACAGGAAACACTGACATCAGAAAAAATCCACAGGAAACTGCTGACAGAGCAGCAGTTACACATAGTGTGTCCTGTAATATCTTACCTAATTGTCAGTGATTGACCTGGGAAAGTCACCTCTAACTTTCTGTGGTGTAGAAGCTAGAGGTCTGTTACCCAAGTCAACTCAACAGGTGTGGTAGTAAACTACAAATTTGACACTGTTTTTTTACTTAGAGAATTGTCTTAAATGCTATTGTTTTTTCACTGATACAAACTTGTCTTGTGTAACTTAGTGATAAGCCTGGGCGTACAGCCAAGAGCTGTTTGGGTGGGACCGCAGTGTGTGACACATCCTGATTTTCACAATGTGCAGGAACTCCGCTGTGTGGAAACATGCAGAATGG
Source organism: Salvelinus namaycush (assembly GCF_016432855.1). Classification (NCBI taxonomy): domain Eukaryota; kingdom Metazoa; phylum Chordata; class Actinopteri; order Salmoniformes; family Salmonidae; genus Salvelinus; species Salvelinus namaycush. The sequence goes on along the minus strand of NW_024061303.1, from coordinate 824 downwards.
ATCAGAGAATAGTGTGAGCTGTGGTAACGCCCAACGGCTGAGCCCTGGTGCTGTCAACGTCAGCTATCTTCATCTGCACAGACAAGTTAGTCACCTTTTACACACTATGTTCCTCACCCTCTCTCTCCCTCCTCCCCTGTCTCCTTCTACCAACCCAGTCTGTCAATAATCTCTATCTCTCTCTCACCCCTCTCTCTCCCCCATTCACTCATCCTCACCTTATCTCCCCCTCTCCACTCCTCTGTGTGTGAAGTGGGGTTGGTGTCAGGTTTCCCTTTTCAATTGAGAGTCTCCCAATCCTTGGTGTTGGAGAGAAAAGTGTTTAAAGATGAAAAGAGGACTGAACAGGTAACTTGATATGCTGACTCCTTGTATTGAGTTCCCCTATTCAGCACCAAGAGTCTCTATCTCTCTTTCTATTCAGCACCAAGAGTCTCTCTCTCTCTGTCTATTCAGCACCAAGAGTCTCTCTCTCTCTCTATTCAGCACCAAGAGTCTCTCTCTCTCTCTCTCTATTCAGCACCAAGAGTCTCTCTCTCTCTCTATTCAGCACCAAGAGTCTCTCTCTCTCTCTATTCAGCACCAAGAGTCTCTATCTCTCTTTCCCCCCTCTCTCTCTCTCTCTTTTTCTCTCTCTCTCTCTCTCTCTCTCTCTCTCTCTCTTTTTCTCTCTCTCTCTCTGTCTCTCTCTCTCTCTCTCTCTCTCTCTCTCTCTCTCTCTCTCTCTCTCTCTCTCTCCTCTAATTGTCTTTTGAAGTGATGTTACTTTGTCTTGCTGTGACAAGGTTCTCACCTCTCTCTCTCTCTCTCTCTCTCTCTCTCTC